>NW_027480431.1:11506189-11807427 GCF_051401765.1 Calliopsis andreniformis | reverse complement strand
CAGATCGAATAGTTGGTGCCTTAGAAGTCAACGTCGGAAGCATAAAATGCAATAAAAATACAACAGTTTTTCCATCGTAAAGCAGGAATAATTGTAACCAGTTTGAAAGTGATGGTCATTTCTACGTTCCGGGCAACCTAGTCTTCACTCTAGGGCGTTGCTCCACCAGATCGAATAGTTAGGGCCTAAGAAGTCAACACCAGGAGCATAAAATACAATATAAATACAACAGGCTTTCCATCGTATAAACCGGATAATTGCAACCAGTTTGAAACTGATGGTCATTTCTACGTTCCGGGAAACCAAGGCTTCACTCCAGGGCGTTGCTCCAACAGATCGGATAGTTAGGGCCTCAGAAGTCAACGCCAGAAGCATAAAATACAATAAAAATACAACAGTTTTTCCATCCTAAGAAACGAATAATTGCAGCCACAATGAAAGTTATGGTCATTTCTACTATCCGGGCAACCAAGGCATCACCCTAGGGCGTTGCTCCACCAGATCGAATAGTTAGGGCCTAAGAAGTCAGCGCCAGAAGCATAAAATACAATATAAATACAACAGTTTTTCCATCGTATAAAACGAATAATTGCAACGAGTATGAAAGTTATGGTCATTTCTACTTTCCGGGCAAACAAGGCTTCACCCTAGGGCGTTGCTCCAACAGATTGGACAGTTAGGGCCTTGGAAGTCAACGCCCGAAGCATAAAATGCAACAAAAATGCAACAGTTTTTCCAACATATAACAGGAATAATTGTAACCAGTTTGAAAGTGATGGTCATTTCTACGTTCCGGGCAACCTAGGTTTCACTCTAGGGCGTTGCTCCACCAGATCGAATAGTTAGTGCGTTAGAAGTCAACGTCAGAAGCATAAAATATAGTATAAATACAACAGCTTTTCCATCGTATAAAACGAATAATTGCAACCAGTATGAAAGTTATGGACATTTCTACTTTCCGGGCAACCTAGGCTTCACCCAAGGGCGATGCTCCACCAGATCGAATAGTTAGGGCCTTAGAAGTCAACGCGCGAAACATAAAACACAAAATAAATAGAACAGTTTTTCCATTGTTTAAATCGAATAGTTGCTAGCAGTGTGAAAGTTATGGTCATTTCTACGTTCCGGGCAACCTAGGCTTCACCCTAGTGCATAGTTCCACCAGATCGAATAGCTAAGGCCTAAGAAGTTGACGCCAGAAGCAAAAAATACAATATAAATACAACAGTTTTTCCATCGTATAAAACGAATAATTGCAACAAGTATGAAAGTTATGGACATTTCTACGTTCCAGGAAACCAAGGCTTCACTCTAGGGCGTTGCTCCAACAGATCGGATAGTTAGGGCCTCAGAAGTCAACGCCAGAAGCATAAAATACAATATAAATACAACAGTTTTTCCATCCTATAAAACGAATAATTGCAACCACTATGAAAGTTATGGTCATTTCTACTATCCGGGCAACCAAGGCTTCACCCTAGGGCGTTGCTCCACCATATCGAATAGTTAGGGCCTTAGAAGTCAACGCCAGAAGCATAAGGTACAATATAAATACAACAGCTTTTCCATCGTATAACAGGAACAATACCAACCAGTGTGAAAGATATGGTCATTTCTACGTTCCGGGCAACCTAGGCGTCACTCTAAGGCGTTGCTCCACCAGATCGAATAGTTAGAGCCTAAGAAGTCAACGCCAGAAGCATGAAATACAATATAAATGCAACAGTTTTTCCATCGTAAAACAGGAATAATTGCTACCAGTTTGAAAGTTATGGACATTTCTACTTTCCGTTCAACCTAGGCTTCACTCTAGGGCGATACTCCACCAGATCGAATTTTTAGGGCCTTAGAAGTCAACGGGCGAAACATAAAACACAAAATAAATAGAACAGTTTTTCCATCGTATAAATCGAATAATTGCTACCAGTGTGAAAGTTATGGTCATTTCTACGTTCCGGGCAACCTAGGCTTCACTCTAGGGCGTTGCTCCGCCAGATCGAGTAGTTAGTGCCTTAGAAGTCAAAGCCCGAAACATAAAAAACATAATTAATAGAACAGTTTTTCCATTGTATAAATCGAATAATTGCTACAACTGTGAAAGTTATGGTCATCTCTACGTTCCGGGAAACCTAGGCTTCACCCTAGGGCGATGTTCCACCAGATCGAACAGTTACGGCCTAAGAAGTGAGCGCAAGAAGCATAAAATACAATATAAATACAACAGCTTTTCCATCGTATGAAACGTATAATTGCAACGAGTATGAAAGTTATGGTCATTTCTACTTTCCGGGCAACCTAGGCTTCACCCTAGGACGTTGTTCCACCCGATCGAATAGTTAGGGCCTAAGAAGTGAACGCCAGAAGCATAAAATACAATATAAATACAACAGGTTTTCCATCGTATAAACCGGATAATTGCAACCAGTTTGAAACTGATGGTCATTTCTACGTTCCGGGAAACCAAGGCTTCACTCTAGGGCGTTGCTCCAACAGATCGGATAGTTAGGGCCACAGAAGTCAACGCCAGAAGCATAAAATACAATAAAAATACAACAGTTTTTCCATCCTAAGAAACGAATAATTGCAACCACAATGAAAGTTATGGTCATTTCTACTATCCGGGCAACCAAGGCATCACCCTAGGGCGTTGCTCCACCAGATCGAATAGTTAGGGCCTAAGAAGTCAGCGCCAGAAGCATAAAATACAATATAAATACAACAGGTTTTCCATCCTATAATATGAATAATTGCAACCTGTGTGAAAGTGATGGTCATTTCTTCGTTCCGGGCAATCTAGACTTCACTCTAGTGCGTTGTTCCACCAGATCGAATGGTTAACGCCTAAGAAGTGAACGCCAGAAGCATTAAATACAATATAAATACAACAGCTTTTCCATCGTATAAAACGTATAATTGCAACGAGTATGAAAGTTATGGTCATTTCTACTTTCCGGGCAAACTAGGCTTCACCCTATGGCGTTGCTCCAACAGATCGGACAGTTAGGGCCTTGGAAGTCAACGCCCGAAGCATAAAATGCCACAAAAATGCAACAGCTTTTCCAACATATAACAGGGATAGTTGCAACCAGTTTGAAAGTGATGGTCATTTCTACGTTCCGGGCAACCTAGGCGTCACTCTAAGGCGTTGCTCCACCAGATCGAATAGTTAGGGCCCAAGAAGTCAACGCCAGAAGCATAAAATACAATATAAATGCAACAGCTTTTCCATCGTATAAAATGAATAATTGCAAAGAGGGTGAAAGTAATGGTCATTTCTACGTTCCGGGCAACCTAGGTTTCACTCTAGGGCGTTGCTCCACCAGATCGAATAGATAGTGCGTTAGAAGTCAACGTCAGAAGCATAAAATACAGTATAAATACAACAGTTTTTTCCATCGTATAAAACGAATAATTGCAACCAGTGTGAAAGTTATGGGCATTTCTACGTTCCGGGCAACCTAGGCTTCACTCTAGGGCGTTGCTCCAACAGATCGAATAGTTAGGGCCTAAGAAGTGAACGCCAGAAGCTTAAAATACAATATAAATACAACAGTTTTTCCATCGTATAAAACGAATAATTGCAACGAGTATGAAAGTTATGGTCATTTCTACTTTCCGGGCAAACAAGGCTTCACCCTAGGGCGTTGCTCCAACAGATTGGACAGTTAGGGCCTTGGAAGTCAACGCCCGAAGCATAAAATGCAACAAAAATGCAACAGTTTTTCCAACATATAACAGGAATAATTGTAACCAGTTTGAAAGTGATGGTCATTTCTACGTTCCGGGCAACCTAGGTTTCACTCTAGGGCGTTGCTCCACCAGATCGAATAGTTAGTGCGTTAGAAGTCAACGTCAGAAGCATAAAATATAGTATAAATACAACAGCTTTTCCATCGTATAAAACGAATAATTGCAACCAGTATGAAAGTTATGGACATTTCTACTTTCCGGGCAACCTAGGCTTCACCCAAGGGCGATGCTCCACCAGATCGAATAGTTAGGGCCTTAGAAGTCAACGCGCGAAACATAAAACACAAAATAAATAGAACAGTTTTTCCATTGTTTAAATCGAATAGTTGCTAGCAGTGTGAAAGTTATGGTCATTTCTACGTTCCGGGCAACCTAGGCTTCACCCTAGTGCATAGTTCCACCAGATCGAATAGCTAAGGCCTAAGAAGTGAACGCCAGAAGCAAAAAATACAATATAAATACAACAGTTTTTCCATCGTATAAAACGAATAATTGCAACAAGTATGAAAGTTATGGACATTTCTACGTTCCAGGAAACCAAGGCTTCACTCTAGGGCGTTGCTCCAACAGATCGGATAGTTAGGGCCTCAGAAGTCAACGCCAGAAGCATAAAATACAATATAAATACAACAGTTTTTCCATCCTATAAAACGAATAATTGCAACCACTATGAAAGTTATGGTCATTTCTACTATACGGGCAACCAAGGCTTCACCCTAGGGCGTTGCTCCACCAGATCGAATAGTTAGGGCCTTAGAAGTCAACGCCAGAAGCATAAGGTACAATATAAATACAACAGCTTTTCCATCGTATAACAGGAACAATACCAACCAGTGTGAAAGATATGGTCATTTCTACGTTCCGGGCAACCTAGGCGTCACTCTAAGGCGTTGCTCCACCAGATCGAATAGTTAGAGCCTAAGAAGTCAACGCCAGAAGCATGAAATACAATATAAATGCAACAGTTTTTCCATCGTAAAACAGGAATAATTGCTACCAGTTTGAAAGTTATGGACATTTCTACTTTCCGTTCAACGTAGGCTTCACTCTAGGGCGATACTCCACCAGATCGAATTTTTAGGGCCTTAGAAGTCAACGGGCGAAACATAAAACACAAAATAAATAGAACAGTTTTTCCATCGTATAAATCGAATAATTGCTACCAGTGTGAAAGTTATGGTCATTTCTACGTTCCGGGCAACCTAGGCTTCACTCTAGGGCGTTGCTCCGCCAGATCGAGTAGTTAGTGCCTTAGAAGTCAAAGCCCGAAACATAAAAAACATAATTAATAGAACAGTTTTTCCATTGTATAAATCGAATAATTGCTACAACTGTGAAAGTTATGGTCATCTCTACGTTCCGGGAAACCTAGGCTTCACACTAGGGCGATGTTCCACCAGATCGAACAGTTACGGCCTAAGAAGTGAGCGCAAGAAGCATAAAATACAATATAAATACAACAGCTTTTCCATCGTATGAAACGTATAATTGCAACGAGTATGAAAGTTATGGTCATTTCTACTTTCCGGGCAACCTAGGCTTCACCCTAGGACGTTGTTCCACCCGATCGAATAGTTAGGGCCTAAGAAGTGAACGCCAGAAGCATAAAATACAATATAAATACAACAGGTTTTCCATCGTATAAACCGGATAATTGCAACCAGTTTGAAACTGATGGTCATTTCTACGTTCCGGGAAACCAAGGCTTCACTCTAGGGCGTTGCTCCAACAGATCGGATAGTTAGGGCCACAGAAGTCAACGCCAGAAGCATAAAATACAATAAAAATACAACAGTTTTTCCATCCTAAGAAACGAATAATTGCAACCACAATGAAAGTTATGGTCATTTCTACTATCCGGGCAACCAAGGCATCACCCTAGGGCGTTGCTCCACCAGATCGAATAGTTAGGGCCTAAGAAGTCAGCGCCAGAAGCATAAAATACAATATAAATACAACAGGTTTTCCATCCTATAATATGAATAATTGCAACCTGTGTGAAAGTGATGGTCATTTCTTCGTTCCGGGCAATCTAGACTTCACTCTAGTGCGTTGTTCCACCAGATCGAATGGTTAACGCCTAAGAAGTGAACGCCAGAAGCATAAAATACAATATAAATACAACAGCTTTTCCATCGTATAAAACGTATAATTGCAACGAGTATGAAAGTTATGGTCATTTCTACTTTCCGGGCAAACTAGGCTTCACCCTATGGCGTTGCTCCAACAGATCGGACAGTTAGGGCCTTGGAAGTCAACGCCCGAAGCATAAAATGCCACAAAAATGCAACAGCTTTTCCAACATATAACAGGGATAGTTGCAACCAGTTTGAAAGTGATGGTCATTTCTACGTTCCGGGCAACCTAGGCGTCACTCTAAGGCGTTGCTCCACCAGATCGAATAGTTAGGGCCCAAGAAGTCAACGCCAGAAGCATAAAATACAATATAAATGCAACAGCTTTTCCATCGTATAAAATGAATAATTGCAAAGAGGGTGAAAGTAATGGTCATTTCTACGTTCCGGGCAACCTAGGTTTCACTCTAGGGCGTTGCTCCACCAGATCGAATAGATAGTGCGTTAGAAGTCAACGTCAGAAGCATAAAATACAGTATAAATACAACAGTTTTTCCATTGTATAAAACGAATAATTGCAACCAGTGTGAAAGTTATGGGCATTTCTACGTTCCGGGCAACCTAGGCTTCACTCTAGGGCGTTGCTCCAACAGATCGAATAGTTAGGGCCTAAGAAGTGAACGCCAGAAGCTTAAAATACAATATAAATACAACAGTTTTTCCATCGTATAAAACGATTAATTGCAACGAGTATGAAAGTTATGGTCATTTCTACTTTCCGGGCAAACAAGGCTTCACCCTAGGGCGTTGCTCCAACAGATTGGACAGTTAGGGCCTTGGAAGTCAACGCCCGAAGCATAAAATGCAACAAAAATGCAACAGTTTTTCCAACATATAACAGGAATAATTGTAACCAGTTTGAAAGTGATGGTCATTTCTACGTTCCGGGCAACCTAGGTTTCACTCTAGGGCGTTGCTCCACCAGATCGAATAGTTAGTGCGTTAGAAGTCAACGTCAGAAGCATAAAATATAGTATAAATACAACAGCTTTTCCATCGTATAAAACGAATAATTGCAACCAGTATGAAAGTTATGGACATTTCTACTTTCCGGGCAACCTAGGCTTCACCCAAGGGCGATGCTCCACCAGATCGAATAGTTAGGGCCTTAGAAGTCAACGCGCGAAACATAAAACACAAAATAAATAGAACAGTTTTTCCATTGTTTAAATCGAATAGTTGCTAGCAGTGTGAAAGTTATGGTCATTTCTACGTTCCGGGCAACCTAGGCTTCACCCTAGTGCATAGTTCCACCAGATCGAATAGCTAAGGCCTAAGAAGTGAACGCCAGAAGCAAAAAATACAATATAAATACAACAGTTTTTCCATCGTATAAAACGAATAATTGCAACAAGTATGAAAGTTATGGACATTTCTACTTTCCGGGCAACCTAGGCTTCACCCTAGGGCGTTGCTCCAACAGATTGAATAGTTAGGGCCTTAGAAGTCAACGCCCGAAGCATAAAATGCGATAAGAATACAACAGTTTTTCCATCGTATAACAGGAATAATTGTAACCAGTTTGAAAGTGAAGGTCATTTCTGCGTTCCGGGCAACCTAGGCTTCACTCTAGGGCGTTGCTCCACCAGATCGAATAGATATGGCCTAAGAAGTCAACACCAGAATCATAAAATACAATAGAAATACAACAGCTTTTCCATCGTATAAAACGAATAATTGCAACCAGTGTGAAAGTTATGGTCATTTCTACGTCCCGGGCATCTTAGGCTTCACTCTAGATCGTTGCTCCACCAGGTCGAATAGTTAGTGCCTTAGAAGTCAACGCCCGAAACATAAAAAACAAAATTAATAGAACAGTTTTTCCGTTGTATAAATCGAATAATTGCTACAACTGTGAAAGTTATGGTCATCTCTACGTTCCGGGAAACCTATGCTTCACCCTAGGGCGATGTTCCACCAGTTCGGATAGTTAGGGCCTAAGAAGTGAGCGCAAGAAGCATAAAATACAATATAAATACAACAGCTTTTCCATCGTATAAAACGAATAATTGCAACCAGTATGAAAGTTATGGACATTTCTACTTTCCGTGCAACCTAGGCTTCACTATAGGGCGTTGCTGCAACAGATTGAATAGTTAGGGCCTTAGAAGCCAACGCCCGAAGCATAAAATGCAATAAAAATACAACAGTTTTTCCACGTATAACAGGAATAATTGTAACCAGTTTGAAAGTGATGGTCATTTCTACGTTCCGGGCAACCTAGGCTTCACTCTAGGGCGTTGCTCCACCAGATCGAATAGTTAGGGCCTAAGAAGTCAACACCAGGAGCATAAAATACAATATAAATACAACAAGTTTTCCATCCTATAATATGAATAATATCCACCAGTGTGAAGGTTATGGTCATTTCTATGTTCCGGGCAACCTAACCTTCACTCTAGGGCGTTGCTCCACCAGATCGAACAGTTAGTGCCTTAGAAGTCAACGCCAGAAGCATAAAATACAATATAAATACAACAGTTTTTCCATCGTACAAAACGAATAATTGCAACCAGTTTGAAAGTCATGGTCATTTCTACGTTCCAGCAAACCAAGGCTTCACTCTAGGGCGTTGCTCCAACAGATCGGATAGTTAGGGCCTCAGAAGTCAACGCCAGAAGCATAAAATACAATATAAATACAACAGTTTTTCCATCCTATAAAACGAATAATTGCAACCACTATGAAAGTTATGGTCATTTCTACTATACGGGCAACCAAGGCTTCACCCTAGGGCGTTGCTCCACCAGATCGAATAGTTAGGGCCTTAGAAGTCAACGCCAGAAGCATAAGGTACAATATAAATACAACAGCTTTTCCATCGTATAACAGGAACAATACCAACCAGTGTGAAAGATATGGTCATTTCTACGTTCCGGGCAACCTAGGCGTCACTCTAAGGCGTTGCTCCACCCGATCGAATAGTTACGGCCTAAGAAGTGAAAGCCAGAGGCATAAAATACAATATAAATACAACAGTTTTTCCATCGTATAAAACGATTAATTGCAACCAGTGTGAAAGTTATGGTCATTTCTACGTTTTGGGCAATGTAGGCTCCACTCTAGGGCGTTGCTCCAACAGATCGAATAGTTGGTGCCTTAGAAGTCAACGTCAGAAGCATAAAATACAATATAAATACAACAGTTTTTCCATCGTATAAAACGAATAATTGCAACCAGTATGAAAGTTATGGACATTTCTACTTTCCGTGCAACCTAGGCTTCACCCTAGGGCGTTGCTCCAACAGATTGAATAGTTAGGGCCTAAGAAGTCAACACCAGGAGCATAAAATACAATATAACTACAACAGTTTTTCCATCGTATAACAGGTATAATTGCAACCAGTTTGAAAGTTATGGTCATTTCTACGTTCCGGGCAACCTAGGCGTCACCCTAGGGCGCTGCTCCACCAGATCGAACAGTTAGTGCCTTAGAAGTCATCGCCAGAAGCATAAAATACAATATAAATGCAACAGTTTTTCCGTCGTATAAAACGAATAATTGCAACCAGTTTGAAAGTCATGGTCATTTCTACGTTCCAGGAAACCAAGGCTTCACTCTAGGGCGTTGCTCCAACAGATTGAAAAGTTGGTGCCTAAGAAGTGAACGCCAGAAGCATAAAATACAATATAAATACAACAGTTTTTCCATCGTATAAACCGGATAATTGCAACCAGTATGAAAGTTATGGTCATTTCTACTTCCCGGGCAACCTGGGATTCACCCTAGGGCGTTGCTCCAACAGATTGAATAGTTAGTGCCTTAGAAGTCAACGCCCGAAGCATCAAATGCAATAAAAATACAACAGTTTTTCCATCGAATAACAGGAATAATTGTAACCAGTTTGAAAGTGATGATCATTTCTACGTTCCGGGCAACCTAGGTTTCACTCTAGGGCGTTGCTCCACCAGATCGAATAGTTAGTGCGTTAGAAGTCAACGTCAGAAGCATAAAATATAGTATAAATACAACAGCTTTTCCATCGTATAAAACGAATAATTGCAACCAGTATGAAAGTTATGGACATTTCTACTTTCCGGGCAACCTAGACTTCACCCAAGGGCGATGCTCCACCAGATCGAATAGTTAGGGCCTTAGAAGTCAACGTGCGAAACATAAAACACAAAATAAATAGAACAGTTTTTCCATTGTATAAATCGAATAATTGCTAGCAGTGTGAAAGTTATGGTCATTTCTACGTTCCGGGCAACCTAGGCTTCACCCTAGTGCATTGTTCCACCAGATCGAATAGCTAAGGCCTAAGAAGTGAACGCCAGAAGCAAAAAATACAATATAAATACAACAGTTTTTCCATCGTATAAAACGAATAATTGCAACAAGTATGAAAGTTATGGACATTTCTACTTTCCGGGCAACCTAGGCTTCACCCTAGGGCGTTGCTCCAACAGATTGAATAGTTAGGGCCTTAGAAGTCAACGCCCGAAGCATAAAATGCGATAAGAATACAACAGTTTTTCCATCGTATAACAGGAATAATTGTAACCAGTTTGAAAGTGAAGGTCATTTCTGCGTTCCGGGCAACCTAGGCTTCACTCTAGGGCGTTGCTCCACCAGATCGAATAGATATGGCCTAAGAAGTCAACACCAGAATCATAAAATACAATAGAAATACAACAGCTTTTCCATCGTATAAAACGAATAATTGCAACCAGTATGAAAGTTATGGACATTTCTACTTTCCGTTCAACCTAGGCTTCACCCTAGGGCGATGCTCCACCAGATCGAATTTTTAGGGCCTTAGAAGTCAACGGGCGAAACATAAAACACAAAATAAATAGAACAGTTTTTCCATCGTATAAATCGAATAATTGCTACCAGTGTGAAAGTTATGGTCATTTCTACGTTCCGGGCAACCTAGGCTTCACTCTAGGGCGTTGCTCCGCCAGATCGAGTAGTTAGTGCCTTAGAAGTCAAAGCCCGAAACATAAAAAACATAATTAATAGAACAGTTTTTCCATTGTATAAATCGAATAATTGCTACAACTGTGAAAGTTATGGTCATCTCTACGTTCCGGGAAACCTAGGCTTCACCCTAGGGCGATGTTCCACCAGATCGAACAGTTACGGCCTAAGAAGTGAGCGCAAGAAGCATAAAATACAATATAAATACAACAGCTTTTCCATCGTATGAAACGTATAATTGCAACGAGTATGAAGGTTATGGTCATTTCTACTTTCCGGGCAACCTAGGCTTCACCCTAGGACGTTGTTCCACCCGATCGAATAGTTAGGGCCTAAGAAGTGAACGCCAGAAGCATAAAATACAATATAAATACAACAGTTTTTCCATCGTATAAAACGAATAATTGCAACCAGTGTGAAAGTTATGGTCATTTCTACGTTCCGGGCAATGTAGGCTTCACTCTAGGGCGTTGCTCCAACAGATCGAATAGTTGGTGCCTTAGAAGTCAACGTCAGAAGCATAAAATGCAATAAAAATACAACAGTTTTTCCATCGTAAAGCAGGAATAATTGTAACCAGTTTGAAAGTGATGGTCATTTCTACGTTCCGGGCAACCTAGTCTTCACTCTAGGGCGTTGCTCCACCAGATCGAATAGTTAGGGCCCAAGAAGTCAACACCAGGCGCATAAAATACAATATAAATACAACAGGTTTTCCATCGTATAAACCGGATAATTGCAACCAGTTTGAAACTGATGGTCATTTCTACGTTCCGGGAAACCAAGGCTTCACTCTAGGGCGTTGCTCCAACAGATCGGATAGTTAGGGCCACAGAAGTCAACGCCAGAAGCATAAAATACAATAAAAATACAACAGTTTTTCCATCCTAAGAAACGAATAATTGCAACCACAATGAAAGTTATGGTCATTTCTACTATCCGGGCAACCAAGGCATCACCCTAGGGCGTTGCTCCACCAGATCGAATAGTTAGGGCCTAAGAAGTCAGCGCCAGAAGCATAAAATACAATATAAATACAACAGTTTTTCCATCCTAAGAAACGAATAATTGCAACCACAATGAAAGTTATGGTCATTTCTACTATCCGGGCAACCAAGGCATCACCCTAGGGCGTTGCTCCACCAGATCGAATAGTTAGGGCCTAAGAAGTCAGCGCCAGAAGCATAAAATACAATATAAATACAACAGGTTTTCCATCCTATAATATGAATAATTGCAACCTGTGTGAAAGTGATGGTCATTTCTTCGTTCCGGGCAATCTACACTTCACTCTAGTGCGTTGTTCCACCAGATCGAATGGTTAACGCCTAAGAAGTGAACGCCAGAAGCATAAAATACAATATAAATACAACAGCTTTTCCATCGTATAAAACGTATAATTGCAACGAGTATGAAAGTTATGGTCATTTCTACTTTCCGGGCAAACAAGGCTTCACCCTAGGGCGTTGCTCCAACAGATTGGACAGTTAGGGCCTTGGAAGTCAACGCCCGAAGCATAAAATGCAACAAAAATGCAACAGCTTTTCCACCATATAACAGGGATAGTTGCAACCAGTTTGAAAGTGATGGTCATTTCTACGTTCCGGGCAACCTAGGCGTCACTCTAAGGCGTTGCTCCACCAGGTCGAAAAGTTAGGGCCCAAGAAGTCAACGCCAGAAGCATAAAATACAATATAAATGCAACAGCTTTTTCATCGTATAAAATGAATAATTGCAAAGAGGGTGAAAGTAATGGTCATTTCTACGTTTCGGGCAACCTAGGTTTCACTCTAGGGCGTTGCTCCACCAGATCGAATAGTTAGTGCGTTAGAAGTCAACGTCAGAAGCATAAAATACAGTATAAATACAACAGTTTTTCCATCGTATAAAACGAATAATTGCAACCAGTATGAAAGTTATGGACATTTCTACTTTCCGTTCAACCTAGGCTTCACCCTAGGGCGATGCTCCACCAGATCGAATTGTTAGGGCCTTAGAAGTCAACGGGCGAAACATAAAACACAAAATAAATAGAACAGTTTTTCCATCGTATAAATCGAATAATTGCTACCAGTGTGAAAGTTATGGTCATTTCTACGTTCCGGGCAACCTAGGCTTCACTCTAGGGCGTTGCTCCACCAGATCGAGTAGATAGTGCCTTAGAAGTCAACGCCCGAAACATAAAAAACAAAATTAATAGAACAGTTTTTCCGTTGTATAAATCGAATAATTGCTGCAACTGTGAAAGTTATGATCATCTCTACGTTCCAGGAACCTATGCTTCACCCTAGGGCGATGTTCCACCAGATCGAATAGTTAGGGCCTAAGAAGTGAGCGCAAGAAGCATAAAATACAATATAAATACAACAGCTTTTCCATCGTATAAAACGTATAATTGCAACGAGTATGAAGGTTATGGTCATTTCTACTTTCCGGGCAAACTAGGCTTCACCCTATGGCGTTGCTCCAACAGATTGGACAGTTAGGGCCTTGGAAGTCAACGCCCGAAGCATAAAATGCCACAAAAATGCAACAGCTTTTCCACCATATAACAGGGATAGTTGCAACCAGTTTGAAAGTGATGGTCATTTCTACGTTCCGGGCAACCTAGGCGTCACTCTAAGGCGTTGCTCCACCAGATCGAATAGTTAGGGCCCAAGAAGTCAACGCCAGAAGCATAAAATACAATATAAATGCAACAGCTTTTCCATCGTATAAAATGAATAATTGCAAAGAGGGTGAAAGTAATGGTCATTTCTACGTTCCGGGCAACCTAGGTTTCACTCTAGGGCGTTGCTCCACCAGATCGAATAGATAGTGCGTTAGAAGTCAACGTCAGAAGCATAAAATACAGTATAAATACAACAGTTTTTCCATCGTATAAAACGAATAATTGCAACCAGTGTGAAAGTTATGGGCACTTCTACGTTCCGGGCAACATAGGCTTCACTCTAGGGCGTTGCTCCAACAGATCGAATAGTTAGGGCCTAAGAAGTGAACGCCAGAAGCATAAAATACAATATAAATACAACAGTTTTTCCATCGTATAAAACGAATAATTGCAACCAGTGTGAAAGTTATGGGCATTTCTACGTTCCGGGCAACCTAGGCATCACTCTAGGGCGTTGCTCCAACAGATCGAATAGTTGGTGCCTTAGAAGTCAACGTCAGAAGCAAAAAATACAATATAAATACAACAGTTTTTCCATCGTATAAAACGAATACTTGCAACCAGTATGAAAGTTATGGTCATTTCTACGTTCCGGGCAACCTAGGTTTCACTCTAGGGCGTTGCTCCACCAGATCGAATAGATAGTGCGTTAGAAGTCAACGTCAGAAGCATAAAATACAGTATAAATACAACAGTTTTTCCATCGTATAAAACGAATAATTGCAACCAGTGTGAAAGTTATGGGCATTTCTACGTTCCGGGCAACATAGGCTTCACTCTAGGGCGTTGCTCCAACAGATCGAATAGTTAGGGCCTTAGAAGTCAACGCCCGAAGCATAAAATGCAATAAAAATACAACAGTTTTTCCATCGTATAACAGGAATAATTGTAACCAGTTTGAAAGTGATGGTGATTTCTACGTTCCTGGGCAACGTAGGCTTCACTCTAGGGCGTTGCTCCACCAGATCGAATAGTTAGGGCCTAAGAAGTCAACACCAGGAGCATAAAATACAATATAAATACAACAGGTTTTCCATTATATAATATGAATAATTGCAACCAGTGTGAAAGTGATGGTCATTTCTACGTTTCGAGCAACCTAGACTTCACTCTAGGGCGTTGTTCCACCAGATCGAATAGTTAGGGGCTTAGAAGTCAGCGCCCGAAGCATAAAATACAATATAAATATAACAGTTTTTCCATCGAATAAAACGAATAATAGCCACCACTGTGAAGGTTATGGTCATTTCTATGTTCCGGGCACCCTAGGCTTCACTCCAGGGCGTTCCTCCACCATATCGAATACTTATTGCCATAGAAGTCAACGCCAGAAGCCTAAAATACAATATTAATACAACAGTTTTTCCATCGTATAACAGGAATAATTGCAACCAGTTTGAAAGTTATGGTCATTTCTACTTTCCGGGCAACCTAGGCTTCACCCTAGGGCGTTACTCCAACAGATTGGACAGTTACGGCCTTGGAAGTCAACGCCACAAGCATAAAATACAATATAAGTACAACAGTTTTTCCATCGTATAAAACGAATAATTGCAACCAGTATGAAAGTGATGGTCATTTCTACGTTCCGGGAAACCAAGGCTTCACTCTAAGGCGTTGCTCCACCAGATCGAATAGTTAGGGCCTAAGAAGTCAACGCCAGAAGCATAAAATACAATATAAATGCAACAGCTTTTCCATCGTATAAAATGAATAATTGCAAAGAGTGTGAAAGTAATGGTCATTTCTACGTTCCGGGTAACCTAGGTTTCACTCTAGGGCGTAGCTCCACCAGATCGAATAGTTAGTGCGTTAGAAGTCAACGCCAGAAGAATAAGGTACAATATAAATACAACAGCTTTTCCATCATATAACCGGAATAATTGCAACCAGTTTGAAAGTGATGGTCATTTCTACGTTCCGGGCAACCTCGGTTTCACTCTAGGGCGTTGCTCCACCAGATCGAATAGTTAGTGCCTTAGAAGTCAACGCCAGAAGCATAAAAAACAATATAAATACAACATTTTTTCCATCGTATAAAACGAATAATTGCAACCAGTATGAAGGGTGACGTCATTTCTACTTTCCGGGCAACCTAGGCTTCACCCTAGGGCGTTGCTCCAACAGATTGAATAGTTAGGGCCTTAGAAGTCAACGCCGGAAGCATAAAATTCAATAAAAATACAACAGTTTTTCCATCGTATAAAAGGATTAATTGCAACCAGTTTGAAAGTGATGGCCAATTCTACGTTCCGGGCAACCTAGGCTTCACTCTAGGGTGTTGCTCCGCCAGATCGAATAGTTAGGGCCTTAGAAGTCAACGCCAGAAGCATAAAATACAATAAAGATGCAACAGCTTTTCCATCGTATAAAACGAATAATTTCAACCAGTGTGAATGTTATGGTCATTTCTACATTCCGAACAACCTAGGCTTCACTCTAGGGCGTTGACCCAACAGATTGAATAGTTAGGGCCTTAGAAGTCAACGCCCGAACCATAAAATGCAAAAAAAATACAACAGTGTTTCCATAATATAACAGGAATAATTGCAACCAATTTGGAAAGTGATGGCCAGTTCTATGTTCCCGGCAACCTAGGCTTCACTCTAGGGCGTTGCTCCACCAGATCGAATAGTTAGTGCCTTAGAAGTCAACGCCAGAAGCGTAAAATACAATATAAATACAACAGCTTTTCCATCGTTTAAAACGAATAATTGCAACCAGAATGAAACTTATGGTCATTTCTACTTTCCGAGCAACCTAGGCTTCACCCTAGGGCGTTGCTCCGACAGATTGAACAGTTAGGGCCTTAGAAGTCTACGCCCGAACCATAAAATGCAAAAAAAATACAACAGTGTTTCCATCATATAACAGGAATAATTGCGACCAGTTTGAAAGTGATGGACAATTCTACGTTCCGGGCAACCTAGGCTTCACTCTAGGGCGTTGCTCTAACAGATCGAATAGTTAGGGCCTTAGAAGTCAACGCCCGATGCATAAAATACAATATAGATACAACAGTCTTCCATTGTATAAAACGAGTAATTGCAATCAGTGTGAAAGTTATGGTCATTTCTACGTTCCGGGCAACCTAGGCTTCACCCTAGGGCGTTGCTCCAACAGATTGAATAGTTAGGGCCTTAGAAGTCAACGCCGGAAGCATAAAATTCAATAAAAATACAACAGTTTTTCCATCGTATAAAAGGATTAATTGCAACCAGTTTGAAAGTGATGGCCAATTCTACGTTCCGGGCAACCTAGGCTTCACTCTAGGGCGTTGCTCCACCAGATCGAATAGTTAGTGCTCTAGAAGTCAGCGCCAGAAGCATAAAATACAATATAAATACAACAGCTTTTCCATCGTATAAAACGAATAATTGCAACCAGTATTAATGTCATAGTCATTTCTACTTTCCGGGCAACCTAGGCTTCACCCTAGGGCGTTGTTCCAACAGATTGAATAGTTAGGGCCTTAGTAGTGAACGCCCGAAGCATGAAATACAAAATAAATAGAACAGTTGTTCCATCATATAAAACGAATAATTGCTACCGGTGTGAAAGTTATGGTCATTTCTACGTTCCGGGCAACCTGGGCTTCACTCTAGGGCGTTGCTCCACCAGATCGAATAGTTAGGGCCTTAGAAGTCAACGCCCGAAGCATAAAATACAAAATAAATAGAACAGTTTTTCCATTGTATAAAACGAATAATTGCTACCAGTGTGAATGTTATCTTCATTTCTACGTTTCTGACAACCTAGGCTTCACTGTAGGGTGTTGCTCCACCAAATCGAATAGGTATGGTCTTAGAATTCAACGCCAGAAGCATAAAATACAATAAAAATACAACAGTTTTTCCATCGTATAAGAAGAATAATTGCAACCAGTGTGAAAGAAATGGTCATTTCAACGTTCCGGGCAACCTAGGCTTCACTCTGGGGCGTTGCTCCACCAGATCGAATAGATAGATCCTTAGAAGGCAACGCCACAAGCATAAAATACAATAAAGATGCAACAGTTTATCCATCGTATAACAGGAATAATTGCAACCAGTGTGAAGGTAATGGTATGTCCTACGCTCCGAGCCAGCTTGGCTTCACCCTAGGGCGTTGCTCCACCAGATCAAACAGTTAGGGCCTTAGAAGTCAACGCCCGAAGCATTAAATACAAAATAAATAGAACAGTTTTTCCTGTGTATAAAACGAATAATTGCTACCAGTGTGAAAGTTATGGTCATTTCTACATTCCGAGCAACCTAGGCTTCACTCTAGGGCGTTGCTCCACCAGATCGTATAGTTAGGGCCTTAGAAGTCAACGACAGAAGCATAAAATACAATAAAGATGTAACTGTTTTTCCATCGTATAGCAGGAATAATTTGCAACCAGTGTGATAGTAGTGGTCATTTCTACGTACCGGGCAATATAGCTTTCACTCCAGGGCGTTGCTCCACCACATCGAATAGTTACGGCCTAAGAAGTCAACGCCAGAAGCATTAAATACGATAAAGATGCAACAGTTTTTCCATCGTATAAAACGAATAATTGCAACCAGTGTGAAAGTTATGGTCATTTCTACATACCGAGCAACCTAGGCTTCACTCTAGGGCGTTGCTCGACCAGATGGAATAGTGAGTTCCTTAGAAGTCAACGCCAGAAGCATAAAATACAATAAAGGTGCAACAGTTTTGCCATGGTATAGCAGGAATAATTTGCAACCAGTGTGGTAGTAGTGGTCATTTCTACGTACCGGGCAACCTAGGCTTCACTCTAGGGCGGTGCTCCAACATATCGAATAGCTACGGCCTTAGAAGTCTACGACTGAAGCATAAAATACAATAAAAATACAACAGTCTTTTCATCGTAAAACAGGAATAATTGCAACAAGCGTGATAGTAATGATCATTTCGGCGTTTCGTGCATCCTAGACTTATCTCTGAGGCATTGCTCCACCAGGCCGAATAGTTAGGGCCTAATAAGTCAACGCCAGAAGCATAAAATACAATATAAATACAACAGCCTTGCCATCGTATAAAATGAATAATTGCAAACAGTGCGAAAGATATGGACATTTCTATGTTCCGGGCTACCTAGGCTTCACTCTATGGCGTTCTTCCACCACATCGAATAGCAACGGCCTCAGAGGTCAACGCCAGAAGCATAAAATACAATATAAATATAACAGTTTTTCCATCGTATAAAACGAATAATAGCATCCAGTGTGAAAGTTGTGGTCATTTCTACGTTCCGGGCAACCTAGGCTTCACTCTAGGGCGTTGTTCCACCAGATCAAACAGTTAGGGCCTTAGAAGTCAACGCCCGAAGCATAAAACGCAAAATATATAGAACGGTTTTTCCATTGTATAAAACGAATAATTGCTACCAGTGTAAAAGTTATGGTCATTTCTACGTTCCGGGCAACCTAGGCTTCACCCTAGGGCGTTGATCCACCAAATCGAATAGTTAGGGCCTAAGAACTGAACGCCAGAAGCATAAAATACAATATAAATACAACAGTTTTTCCATCGTATAAAACGAGTAATTGCTACCAGTGTGAAAGTTATGGTCATTTCTACATTCCGAGCAACCTAGGCTTCACTCTAGGGCGTTGCTCCACCAGATCGAATAGTTAGGGCCTTAGAAGTCATCGCCAGAAGCATAAAATACAATAAAGATGTAACTGTTTTTCCATCGTATAACAGGAATAATTTGCAACCAGTGTGATAGTAGTGGTCATTTCTACGTACCGGGCAATATAGGTTTCACTCCAGGGCGTTGCTCCACCACATCGAATAGTTACGGCCTAAGAAGTCAACGCCAGAAGCATAAAATACGATAAAGATGCAACAGTTTTTCCATCGTATAAAACGAATAATTGCAACCAGTGTGAAAGTTATGGTCATTTCTACATACCGAGCAACCTAGGCTTCACTCTAGGGCGTTGCTCCACCAGATCGAATAGTGAGGTCCTTAGAAGTCAACGCCAGAAGCATAAAATACAATAAAGATGCAACAGTTTTTCCATCGTATAGCAGGAATAATTTGCAACCAGTGTGGTAGTAGTGGTCATTTCTACGTACCGGGCAACCTAGGCTTCACTCTAGGGCGGTGCTCCAACATATCGAATAGCTACGGCCTTAGAAGTCTACGACTGAAGCATAAAATACAATAAAAATACAACAGTCTTTTCATCGTATAACAGGAATAATTGCAACAAGCGTGATAGTAATGATCATTTCGGCGTTTCGTGCATCCTAGACTTATCTCTGAGGCATTGCTCCACCAGGTCGAATAGTTAGGGCCAAAGAAGTCAACGCCAGAAGCATAAAATACAATATAAATACAACAGCCTTGCCATCGTATAAAATGAATAATTGCAAACAGTGCGAAAGATATGGACATTACTACGTTCCGGGCTACCTAGGCTTCACTCTATGGCGTTCTTCCACCACATCGAATAGCAACGGCCTCAGAGGTCAACGCCAGAAGCATAAAATACAATATAAATATAACAGTTTTTCCATCGTATAAAACGAATAATAGCAACCAGTGTGAAAGTTGTGGTCATTTCTACGTTCCGGGCAACCTAGGCTTCACTCTAGGGAGTTGTTCCACCAGATCGAACAGTTGGGGCCGCAGAAGTCAACGCTAGAAGCATAAAATGCAATAAAAATACAACAGTGTTTCCATCATATAACAGGAATAATTGCAACCAGTTTGAAAGTGATGGTCATGTCTACGTTCCGGGCAACCTAGGCTTCACTCTAGGGCGTTGCTCCACCAGATCGAATAGTTAGGGCCTTAGAAGTCAACGCCCGACGCAGAAAATGCAATAAAAATACAACAGTGTTTCCATCGTATAACAGGAATAATAGCAACCAGTTTGAAAGTGATGGCCAATTCTACGTTCCGCCCAACCTAGGCTTCACTCCAGGGCGCTGCTCCACTAGATCGAATAGTTACGGCCTAAGAAGACAACGCCAGAAGCATAAAATACGATATAAATACAACAGCTTTTCCATCGTATAAAACGAACAATTGCAACCAGTATGAAAGTTATGGTCATTTCTACGTTCCGGGCAACCTAGGCCTCACTCTAGGGCGTTGCTCCACCAGATCGAATAGTTAGGGCCTTAGAAGTCAACGCCAGAATCATAAAATACAATAAATATACAACAGCTTTTCCATCGTATTAAACGGATAATTTCAACCAGTGTGAATGTTATGGTCATTTCTACATTCCGAGCAACCCAGGCTTCACTCGAGGGCGTTGATCCAACAGATTGAATAGTTAGGGCCTTAGCAGTCAACGCCCGAAGCATAAAATACAATATAAATACAACAGTTTTTCCATCATATAACAGGAATAATTGCAACCAGTTTGAAGATGATGGTCATTTCTACGTTCCGGGCGACCTAGGCTTCACTCTAGAGCGTTGCTCCACCAGATCGAATAGTTAGTGCCTTAGAAGTCAACGCCAGACGCATAAAATACAATATAAATACAACAGTTTTTCCATCGTATAAAACGAATAATTGCAACCAGTATGAAAGTTATGGTCATTTCTACGTTCCGGGCAACCTAGGCTTCACCCTAGGCCGTTGCTCCAACAGATTGAATAGTTAGGGCCTTATAAGTCAACGCCGGAAGCATAAAATGCAATATAATTACAACAGTTTTTCCATCATATAACAGGAATAATTGCAACCAGTTTGAAAGTGATGGCCATTTCTACGTTCCGGGCGACCTAGGCTTCACTCTAGAGCGTTGCTCCACCAGATCGAATAGTTAGTGCCTTAGAAGTCAACGCCAGACGCATAAAATACAATATAAATACAACAGTTTTTCCATCGTATAAAACGAATAATTGCAACCAGTATGAAAGTTATGGTCATTTCTACGTTCCGGGCAACCTAGGCTTCACCCTAGGCCGTTGCTCCAACAGATTGAATAGTTAGGGCCTTATAAGTCAACGCCTGATGCATAAAATACAATAAAAATACAACAGTCTTTCCATCCTATAACAGGAATAATTGCAACCCGTGTGAAAGTGATGGTCATTTGTACGTTCCAGGCAACCTAGGCTTCACTCTAGGGCGTTGCTCCACCAGATCGAATTGTTAGGGCCTAAGAAGTCAACGCCCGAAACATAAAATACAATATAATTACAACAGTTTTTCCATCATATAACAGGAATAATTGCAACCAGTTTGAAAGTGATGGCCATTTCTACGTTGCGGGCAACCTAGGCTTCACTCTAGGGCGTTGCTCCACCAGATCGAATAGTTAGGGCCTTAGAAGTCAACGCCCGACGCAGAAAATGCAATAAAAATACAACAGTGTTTCCGTCATATAACAGGAATAATAGCAACCAGTTTGAAAGTGATGGCCAATTCTACGTTCCGCCCAACCTAGGCTTCACTCCAGGGCGCTGCTCCACCAGATCGAATAGTTACGGCCTAAGAAGACAACGCCAGAAGCATAAAATACGATATAAATACAACAGCTTTTCCATCGTATAAAACGAACAATTGCAACCAGTATGAAAGTTATGGTCATTTCTACGTTCCGGGCAACGTAGGCCTCACTCTAGGGCGTTGCTCCACCAGATCGAATAGTTAGTGCCTTAGAAGTCATCGCCAGAAGCATAAAATACAATATAAACACAACAGTTTTTCCAACGTATAAAACGAATAATTGCAACCAGTATGAAAGTTAACGTCATTTCTACTTTCCGGGCAACCTAGGCTTCACCCTAGGCCGTTGCTCCAACAGATTGAATAGTTAGGGCCTATGAAGTGAACGCCAGAAGCATAAAATACAATATAAATACAACAGTTTTTCCATCATACAAAACGAATAACTGCAACCAGTATGAAAGCTAGGGTCATTTCTACTTTACGGACAACCTAGGCTACACCCTAGGGCGTTGCTCTAACAGATTGAATAGCTAGGGCCTTAGAAGTTAATGCCCGAAGCATAAAATGCAATAAAAATACAACAGTTTTTCCATCGTATAAAAGGATTAATATCAACCAGTTTGAAAGTGATGGTCATTTCTACGTTCCGGGCAACCTAGGCTTCACTCTAGGGCGTTGCTCCACCTGATCGAACAGTTAGGGCCTTAGAAGTCAACGCCAGAAGCATAAAATACAATATTAGTACAACAGTTTTTCCATCGTATAAAATGAATAATTGCAAACATTGCGAAAGTAATGGTCATTCCACGTTCCGGGCAACCTAGGCGTCACTCTAGTGCGTTGCTCCACCACATCTAATAGCTACGGCCTTAGACGTCAACGACAGAAGCATAAAATACAATAAAGATGCAACAGCTTTTCCATCGTATAAAACGAATAATTGCACCCAGTGTGAAAGTTATTGTCATTTCTACTTTCCGCGCAACCTAGGCTTCACCCTAGGGCGTTGCTCCAACAGATTGAATAGTTAGGACCTTAGAAGTCAACGCCAGAAGCATAAAATACAATATAAACACAACAGTTTTTCCATCGTATAAAACGAATAATTGCTACCAGTATGGAAGTGATGGTCATTTCTACGTTCCGGGCAACCTAGGCCTCACTCTAGGGCGTTGTTCCACCAGATTGAATAGTTAGGGCCTAAGAAATCAACGCCAGAAGCATAAAATATTATATAAATATAACAGATTTCCATCGTATAAAACGAATAATTGCAACCAGTATGAAAGTTATGGTCATTTCTACGTTCCGGGCAACCTAGGCCTCACTCTAGGGCGTTGTTCCACCAGATTGAATAGTTAGGGCCTAAGAAATCAACGCCAGAAGCATAAAATACAATATAAGTACAACAGTTTATCCATCGTATGAAATGAATAATTGCAAACATTCCGAAAGTAATGGTCATTCCACGTTCCGGGCAACCTAGGCGTCACTCTAGTGCGTTGCTCCACCACATCTAATAGCTACGGCCTTAGACGTCAACGACAGAAGCATAAAATACAATGAAGATGCAACAGCTTTTCCATCGTATAAAACGTATAATTGCTACCGGTGTGAAAGTTATTGTCATTTCTACTTTCCGCGCAACCTAGCCTTCACCCTAGGGCGTTGCTCGAACAGATTGAATAGTTAGGACCTTAGAAGTCAATGCCCGAAGCATAAAATGCAATAAAAATACAACAGTTTTTCCATCATATAACAGGAATAATTGCAACCAGTTTGAAAGTGATGGTCATGTCTACGTTCCGGGCAACCTAGGCTTCACTCTAGGGCGTTGCTCCACCAGATCGAATAGTTAGGGCCTTAGAAGTCAACGCCCGACGCAGAAAATGCAATAAAAATACAACAGTGTTTCCATCATATAACAGGAATAATAGCAACCAGTTTGAAAGTGATGGCCAATTCTACGTTCCGCCCAACCTAGGCTTCACTCCAGGGCGCTGCTCCACCAGATCGAATAGTTACGGCCTAAGAAGACAACGCCAGAAGCATAAAATACGATATAAATACAACAGCTTTTCCATCGTATAAAACGAACAATTGCAACCAGTATGAAAGTTATGGTCATTTCTACGTTCCGGGCAACCTAGGCCTCACTCTAGGGCGTTGCTCCACCAGATCGAATAGTTAGGGCCTTAGAAGTCAACGCCAGAATCATAAAATACAATAAAGATGCAACAGGTTTTCCATCGTATTAAACGAATAATTTCAACCAGTGTGAATGTTATGGTCATTTCTACATTCCGAGCAACCTAGCCTTCACTCTAGGGCGTTGATCCAACAGATTGAATAGTTAGGGCCTTAGCAGTCAACGCCCGAAGCATAAAATACAATATAAATACAACAGTTTTTCCATCACATAACAGGAATAATTGCAACCAGTTTGAAAGTGATGGTCATTTCTACGTTCCGGGCAACCTAGGCTTCACTCTAGAGCGTTGCTCCACCAGATCGAATAGTTAGTGCCTTAGAAGTCAACGCCAGAAGCATTAAATACAATATAAATACAACAGTTTTTCCATCGTATAAAACGAATAATTGCAACCAGTATGAAAGTTATGGTCATTTCTACGTTCCGGGCAACCTAGGCTTCACTCTATGGCGTTCTTCCACTACATCGAATAGCTACGGCCTCAGAAGTCAACGCCTGAAGCATAAAATACAATAAAAATACAACAGTCTTTCCATCCTATAACAGGAATAATTGCAACCAGTTTGATAGTGATGGTCATTTCTACGTTCCGGGGAACCTAGGCTTCACTCTAGGGCGTTGCTCCACCAGATCGAATAGTTTGTGCCTTAGATGTCAACGCCAGAAACATAAAATACAATATAAACACAACAGTTTTTCCATCGTATAAAACGAATAATTGCTACCAGTATGGAAGTGATGGTCATTTCTACGTTCCGGGCAACCTAGGCTTCACTCTAGAGCGTTGCTCCACCAGATCGAATAGTTAGGGCCTAAGAAGTGAACGCCAGCAGCATAAAATACAATATAAGTACAACAGTTCTTCCATCATATAAAACGAATAATTGCAACCAGTATGAAAGTTATGGTCATTTCTACGTTCCGGGCAACCTAGGCTTCACTCTATGGCGTTCTTCCACTACATCGAATAGTTAGTGCCTTAGAAGTCCACGGCCGAAGCATAAAATACAAAATAAATAGAACTGTTTTTCCGTCGTATAAAACGAATAATAGCAACCAGTGTGAAAGTTATGATCATTTCTACGTTCCGGCAACTTAGGCTTCACCCCAGGGCGTTGTTCCACCAGATCGAATAGTTAGGGGCTAAGAAGTGAACGCCAGCAGCATAAAATACAATATAAATACAACAGTTCTTCCATCATACAAAACGAATAACTGCAACCAGTATGAAAGCTAGGGTCATTTCTACTTTACGGGCAACCTAGGCTACACCCTAGGGCGTTGCTCTAACAGATTGAATAGCTAGGGCCTTAGAAGTTAATGCCCGAAGCATAAAATGCAATAAAAATACAACAGTTTTTCCATAGTATAAAAGGATTAATAGCAACCAGTTTGAAAGTGATGGTCATTTCTACGTTCCGGGCAACCTAGGCGTCACTCTAGTGCGTTGCTCCACCACATCTAATAGCTACGGCCTTAGACGTCAACGACAGAAGCATAAAATACAATAAAGATGCAACAGCTTTTCCATCGTATAAAACGAATAATTGCACCCAGGGTGAAAGTTATTGTCATTTCTACTTTCCGCGCAACCTAGGCTTCACCCTAGGGCGTTGCTCCAACAGATTGAATAGTTAGGACCTTAGAAGTCAACGCCAGAAGCATAAAATACAATATAAACACAACAGTTTTTCCATCGTATAAAACGAATAATTGCTACCAGTATGGAAGTGATGGTCATTTCTACGTTCCGGGCAACCTAGGCCTCACTCTAGGGCGTTGTTCCACCAGATTGAATAGTTAGGGCCTAAGAAATCAACGCCAGAAGCATAAAATATTATATAAATATAACAGTTTTTCCATCGTATAAAACGAATAATTGCAACCAGTATGAAAGTTATGGTCATTTCTACGTTCCGGGCAACCTAGGCTTGACTCTAGGGCGTTGTTCCACCAGATCGAACAGTTAGGGCCTAAGAAGGCAACGCCAGAAGCATAAAATACAATATAAATATAACAGTTTTTCCATCGTATAGAACGAATAATAGCATCCAGTGTGAAAGTTATGGTTATTTCTACGTTCCGGGCAACCTAGGCTTCACTCTAGGGCGTTGCTCCACCAGATCAAACTGTTACTTCCTATGAAGTCATCGCGCGAAGCATAAAATACAAAATAAATAGAACAGTTTTTCCATCGTATAAAACGAATAATAGCAACCAGTGTGAAAGTTATGGTCATTTCTACGTTCCGGCAACCTAGGCTTCACCCCAGGTCGTCGTTCCACCAGATCGAATAGTTAGGGCCTAAGAAGTGAACGCCAGAAGCATAAAATACAATATAAACACAACAGTTTTTCTATCATATAAAACGAGTAAATGCAACCAGTATGAAAGTTGTGGTCATTTCTACTTTCCGGGCAACCTAGGCTACACCCTAGGGCGTTGCTCCACCAGATCGAATAGTTAGGGCCTTAGAAGTCAACGCCAGAATCATAAAATACAATAAAGATGCAACAGGTTTTCCATCGTATTAAACGAATAATTTCAACCAGTGTGAATGTTATGGTCATTTCTACATTCCGAGCAACCTAGCCTTCACTCTAGGGCGTTGATCCAACAGATTGAATAGTTAGGGCCTTAGCAGTCAACGCCCGAAGCATAAAATACAATATAAATACAACAGTTTTTCCATCACATAACAGGAATAATTGCAACCAGTTTGAAAGTGATGGTCATTTCTACGTTCCGGGCAACCTAGGCTTCACTCTAGAGCGTTGCTCCACCAGATCGAATAGTTAGTGCCTTAGAAGTCAACGCCAGAAGCATTAAATACAATATAAATACAACAGTTTTTCCATCGTATAAAACGAATAATTGCAACCAGTATGAAAGTTATGGTCATTTCTACGTTCCGGGCAACCTAGGCTTCACTCTATGGCGTTCTTCCACTACATCGAATAGCTACGGCCTCAGAAGTCAACGCCTGAAGCATAAAATACAATAAAAATACAACAGTCTTTCCATCCTATAACAGGAATAATTGCAACCAGTTTGATAGTGATGGTCATTTCTACGTTCCGGGGAACCTAGGCTTCACTCTAGGGCGTTGCTCCACCAGATCGAATAGTTTGTGCCTTAGATGTCAACGCCAGAAACATAAAATACAATATAAACACAACAGTTTTTCCATCGTATAAAACGAATAATTGCTACCAGTATGGAAGTGATGGTCATTTCTACGTTCCGGGCAACCTAGGCTTCACCCCAGGTCGTTGTTCCACCAGATCGAATAGTTAGGGCCTAAGAAGTGAACGCCAGCACCATAAAATACAATATAAGTACAACAGTTCTTCCATCATATAAAACGAATAATTGCAACCAGTATGAAAGTTATGGTCATTTCTACGTTCCGGGCAACCTAGGCTTCACTCTATGGCGTTCTTCCACTACATCGAATAGCAACGGCCTCAGAAGTTAATGCCTGAAGCATAAAATACAATAAAAATACAACAGTCTTTCCGTCCTATAACAGGGATAATTGCAACCCGTGTGAAAGTGATGGTCATTTGTACGTTCCAGGCAACCTAGGATTCACTCTAGGGCGTTGTTCCACCAAATCGAATTGTTAGGGCCTAAGAAGTCAACGCCCGATGCATAAAATACAAAATAAATAGAACAGTTTTTCCATCGTGTAAAACGAATAATTGCTACCGGTGTGAAAGTGATGGTCATTTCTACGTTCCGGGCAACCTAGGCTTCACTCTAGGGCGTTGCTCCACCAGATCGAATAGTTAGTGCCTTAGAAGTCAACGCCAGAAGCATAAAATACAATATAAATACAACAGTTTTTCCATCGTATAAAACGAATAATTGCTATCAGTATGGAAGTGATGGTCATTTCTACGTTCCGGGCAACGTAGGCCTCACTCTGGCGCGTTGTTCCACCAGACTGAATAATTAGGGCCTAAGAAGTGAACGCCAGCAGCATAAAATACAATATAAATACAACAGTTCTTCCATCATATAAAACGAATAATTGCAACCAGCATGAAAGTTATGGTCATTTCTACGTTCCGGGCAACCTAGGCTTCACTCCAGGGCGTTGCTCCACCAGATCGAATAGTTACGTCCTAAGAAGTCAATGCCAGAAGCATAAAATACGATATAAATACAACAGCTTTTCCATCGTGTAAAACGAATAATTGCAACCAGTGTGAAAGTTATGGTCATTTCTACGTTCCGGGCAACCTAGGCTTCACCCCAGATTGTTGTTCCACCAGATCGAATAGTTAGGTCCTAAGAAGTGAACGCCAGCAGCATAAAATACAATATAAATACAACAGTTCTTCCATCATATAAAACGAATAATTGCAACCAGCATGAAAGTTATGGTCATTTCTACGTTCCGGGCAACCTAGGCTTCACTCTATGGCGTTCTTCCACCACATCGAATAGCTACGGCCTCAGAAGACAACGCCTGATGCATAAAATACAATAAAAATACAAAAGTCTTTCCATCCTATAACAGGAATAATTGCAACCCGTGTGACAGAGATGGTCATTTGTACGTTCCAGGCAACCTAGGCTTCACTCTAGGGCGTTGCTCCACCAGATCGAATTGTTAGGGCCTAAGAAGTCAACGCCAGAAGCATAAGATACAATATAAATACAACAGTTTTTCCATCATATAACAGGAATAATTGCAACCAGTTTGAAAGTGATGGTCATTTCTACGTTCCGGGTAACCTAGGCTTCACTCTAGGGCGTTGCTCCAACAGATTCAATAGTTCGGACCTTAGCAGTCAACGCCCGAAACATAAAATACAATATAATTACAACAGTTTTTCCATCATATGACAGGAATAATTGCAACCAGTTTGAAAGTGATGGCCATTTCTACGTTCCGGGCAACCTAGGCTTCACTCTAGGGCGTTGCTCCACCAGATCGAATAGTTAGTGCCTTAGAAGTCATCGCCACAAGCATAAAATACAATATAAACACAACAGTTTTTCCAACGTATAAAACGAATAATTGCAACCAGTATGAAAGTTATGGTAATTTCTACGTTCCGGGCAACCTAGGCTTCACTCTATGGCGTTCCTCCACTACATCGAATAGCAACGGCCTCAGAAGTTAATGCCTGAAGCATAAAATACAATAAAAATACAACAGTCTTTCCGTCCTATAACAGGGATAATTGCAACCCGTGTGAAAGTGATGGTCATTTGTACGTTCCAGGCAACCTAGGCTTCACTCTAGGGCGTTGTTCCACCAAATCGAATTGTTAGGGCCTAAGAAGGCAACGCCAAAAGCATAAAATACAATATAAATATAACAGTTTTTCCATCGTATAGAACGAATAATAGCATCCAGTGTGAAAGTTATGGTTATTTCTACGTTCCGGGCAACCTAGGCTTCACTCTAGGGCGTTGCTCTACCAGATCAAACTGTTAGTTCCTTAGAAGTCAACACGCGAAGCATAAAATACAAAATAAATAGAACAGTTTTTCCATCGTATAAAACGAATAATAGCAACCAGTGTGAAAGTTATGGTCATTTCTACGTTCCGGCAACCTAGGCTTCACCCCAGGTCGTCGTTCCACCAGATCGAATAGTTAGGGCCTAAGAAGTGAACGCCAGAAGCATAAAATACAATATAAATACAACAGTTTTTCTATCATATAAAACGAGTAAATGCAACCAGTATGAAAGTTGTGGTCATTTCTACTTTCCGGGCAACCTAGGCTACACCCTAGGGCGTTGCTCCACCAGATCGAATAGCTAGGGCCTTAGAAGTCAACGCCAGAATCATAAAATACAATAAAGATGCAACAGGTTTTCCATCGTATTAAACGAATAATTTCAACCAGTGTGAATGTTATGGTCATTTCTACATTCCGAGCAACCTAGCCTTCACTCTAGGGCGTTGATCCAACAGATTGAATAGTTAGGGCCTTAGCAGTCAACGCCCGAAGCATAAAATGCAATATAAATACAACAGTTTTTCCATCATATAACAGGAATAATTGCAACCAGTATGAAAGTTATGGTCATTTCTACGTTCCGGGCAACCCAGGCTTCACTCTATGGCGTTGCTCCACCAGATCGAATTGTTAGGGCCTAAGAAGTCAACGCCAGAAGCATAAGATACAATATAAATACAACAGTTTTTCCATCATATGCCAGGAATAATTGCAACCAGTTTGAAAGTGATGGTCATTTCTACGTTCCAGGCAACCTAGGCTTCACTCTAGGGCGTTGCTCCACCAGATCGAATTGTTAGGGCCTAAGAAGTCAACGCCAGAAGCATAAAATACAATATAAATACAACAGTTTTTCCATCGTATAAAACGAATAATTGCTACCAGTATGGAAGTGATGGTCATTTCTACGTTCCGGGCAACCTAGGCCTCACTCTAGCGCGTTGTTCCGCCAGACTGAATAATTAGGGCCTAAGAAGTGAACGCCAGCAGCATAAAATACAATATAAATACAACAGTTTTTCCATCATATAAAACGAATAATTGCAACCAGCATGAAAGTTATGGTCATTTCTACGTTCCGGGCAACCTAGGCTTCACTCCAGGGCGTTGCTCCTCCAGATCGAATAGTTACGTCCTAAGAAGTCAATGCCAGAAGCATAAAATACGATATAAATACAACAGCTTTTCCATCGTATAAAACGAATAATTGCAACCAGTGTGAAAGTTATGGTCATTTCTACGTTCCGGGCAACCTAGGCTTCACCACAGGTCGTTGTTCCACCAGATCGAATTGTTAGGGCCTAAGAAGTGAACGCCAGCAGCATAAAATACAATATAAGTACAACAGTTCTTCCATCATATAAAACGAATAATTGCAACCAGTATGAAAGTTATGGTCATTTCTACGTTCCGGGAAACCGAGGCTTCACTCTATGGCGTTCTTCCACCACATCGAATAGCTACGGCCTCAGAAGACAACGCCTGATGCATAAAATACAATAAAAATACAACAGCCTTTCCCTCCTATAACAGGAATAATTGCAACCAGTTTGAATGTGATGGTCATTTCTACGTTCCGGGCAACCTATGCTTCACTCTAGGGCGTTGCTCCAACAGATTGAATAGTTCGGACCTTAGCAGTCAACGCCCGAAACATAAAATACAATATAATTACAACAGTTTTTCCATCATATAACAGGAATAATTGCAACCAGTTTGAAAGTGATGGCCATTTCTACGTTCCGGGCAACCTAGGCTTCACTCTAGGGCGTTGCTCCACCAGATCGAATAGTTAGTGCCTTAGAAGTCATCGCCAGAAGCATTAAATACAATATAAACACAACAGTTTTTCCGACGTATAAAACGAATAATTGCAACCAGTATGAAAGTTATGGTCATTTCTACGTTCCGGGCAACCTAGGCTTCACTCTATGGCGTTCCTCCACTACATCGAATAGCAACGGCCTCAGAAGTTAATGCCTGAAGCATAAAATACAATAAAAATACAACAGTCTTTCCGTCCTATAACAGGGATAATTGCAACCCGTGTGAAAGTGATGGTCATTTGTACGTTCCAGGCAACCTAGGATTCACTCTAGGGCGTTGTTCCACCAAATCGAATTGTTAGGGCCTAAGAAGTCAACGCCCGATGCATAAAATACAAAATAAATAGAACAGTTTTTCCATCGTGTAAATCGAATAATTGCTACCGGTGTGAAAGTGATGGTCATTTCTACGTTCCGGGCAACCTAGGCTTCACTCTAGGGCGTTGCTCCACCAGATCGAATACTTAGTGCCTTAGAAGTCAACGCCAGAAGCATAAAATACAATATAAATACAACAGTTTTTCCATCGTATAAAACGAATAATTGCTATCAGTATGGAAGTGATGGTCATTTCTACGTTCCGGGCAACCTAGGCCTCACTCTAGCGCGTTGTTCCACCAGACTGAATAATTAGGGCCTAAGAAGTGAACGCCAGCAGCATAAAATACAATATAAATACAACACTTTTTCCATCATATAAAACGAATAATTGCAACCAGCATGAAAGTTATGGTCATTTCTACGTTCCGGGCAACCTAGGCTTCACTCCAGGGCGTTGCTCCTCCAGATCGAATAGTTACGTCCTAAGAAGTCAATGCCAGAAGCATAAAATACGATATAAATACAACAGCTTTTCCATCGTATAAAACGAATAATTGCAACCAGTGTGAAAGTTATGGTCATTTCTACGTTCCGGGCAACCTAGGCTTCACCCCAGGTCGTTGTTCCACCAGATCGAATTGTTAGGGCCTAAGAAGTGAACGCCAGCAGCATAAAATACAATATAAGTACAACAGTTCTTCCATCATATAAAACGAATAATTGCAACCAGTATGAAAGTTATGGTCATTTCTACGTTCCGGGAAACCGAGGCTTCACTCTATGGCGTTCTTCCACCACATCGAATAGCTACGGCCTCAGAAGACAACGCCTGATGCATAAAATACAATAAAAATACAACAGCCTTTCCCTCCTATAACAGGAATAATTGCAACCAGTTTGAATGTGATGGTCATTTCTACGTTCCGGGCAACCTATGCTTCACTCTAGGGCGTTGCTCCAACAGATTGAATAGTTCGGACCTTAGCAGTCAACGCCCGAAACATAAAATACAATATAATTACAACAGTTTTTCCATCATATAACAGGAATAATTGCAACCAGTTTGAAAGTGATGGCCATTTCTACGTTCCGGGCAACCTAGGCTTCACTCTAGGGCGTTGCTCCACCAGATCGAATAGTTAGTGCCTTAGAAGTCATCGCCAGAAGCATTAAATACAATATAAACACAACAGTTTTTCCGACGTATAAAACGAATAATTGCAACCAGTATGAAAGTTATGGTCATTTCTACGTTCCGGGCAACCTAGGCTTCACTCTATGGCGTTCCTCCACTACATCGAATAGCAACGGCCTCAGAAGTTAATGCCTGAAGCATAAAATACAATAAAAATACAACAGTCTTTCCGTCCTATAACAGGGATAATTGCAACCCGTGTGAAAGTGATGGTCATTTGTACGTTCCAGGCAACCTAGGATTCACTCTAGGGCGTTGTTCCACCAAATCGAATTGTTAGGGCCTAAGAAGTCAACGCCCGATGCATAAAATACAAAATAAATAGAACAGTTTTTCCATCGTGTAAATCGAATAATTGCTACCGGTGTGAAAGTGATGGTCATTTCTACGTTCCGGGCAACCTAGGCTTCACTCTAGGGCGTTGCTCCACCAGATCGAATACTTAGTGCCTTAGAAGTCAACGCCAGAAGCATAAAATACAATATAAATACAACAGTTTTTCCATCGTATAAAACGAATAATTGCTATCAGTATGGAAGTGATGGTCATTTCTACGTTCCGGGCAACCTAGGCCTCACTCTAGCGCGTTGTTCCACCAGACTGAATAATTAGGGCCTAAGAAGTGAACGCCAGCAGCATAAAATACAATATAAATACAACACTTTTTCCATCATATAAAACGAATAATTGCAACCAGCATGAAAGTTATGGTCATTTCTACGTTCCGGGCAACCTAGGCTTCACTCCAGGGCGTTGCTCCTCCAGATCGAATAGTTACGTCCTAAGAAGTCAATGCCAGAAGCATAAAATACGATATAAATACAACAGCTTTTCCATCGTATAAAACGAATAATTGCAACCAGTGTGAAAGTTATGGTCATTTCTACTTTCCGGGCAACCTAGGCTACACCCTAGGGCGTTGCTCCACCAGATCGAATAGCTAGGGCCTTAGAAGTCAACGCCAGAATCATAAAATACAATAAAGATGCAACAGGTTTTCCATCGTATTAAACGAATAATTTCAACCAGTGTGAATGTTATGGTCATTTCTACATTCCGAGCAACCTAGCCTTCACTCTAGGGCGTTGATCCAACAGATTGAATAGTTAGGGCCTTAGCAGTCAACGCCCGAAGCATAAAATGCAATATAAATACAACAGTTTTTCCATCATATAACAGGAATAATTGCAACCAGTATGAAAGTTATGGTCATTTCTACGTTCCGGGCAACCCAGGCTTCACTCTATGGCGTTCTTCCACCACACAGAATAGCTACGGCCTCAGAAGACAACGCCTGATGCATAAAATACAATAAAAATACAACAGTCTTTCCATCCTATAACAGGAATAATTGCAACCCGTGTGAAAGTGATGGTCATTTGTACGTTCCAGGCAACCTAGGCTTCACTCTAGGGCGTTGCTCCACCAGATCGAATTGTTAGGGCCTAAGAAGTCAACGCCAGAAGCATAAGATACAATATAAATACAACAGTTTTTCCATCATATGCCAGGAATAATTGCAACCAGTTTGAAAGTGATGGTCATTTCTACGTTCCAGGCAACCTAGGCTTCACTCTAGGGCGTTGCTCCACCAGATCGAATTGTTAGGGCCTAAGAAGTCAACGCCAGAAGCATAAAATACAATATAAATACAACAGTTTTTCCATCGTATAAAACGAATAATTGCTACCAGTATGGAAGTGATGGTCATTTCTACGTTCCGGGCAACCTAGGCCTCACTCTAGCGCGTTGTTCCGCCAGACTGAATAATTAGGGCCTAAGAAGTGAACGCCAGCAGCATAAAATACAATATAAATACAACAGTTTTTCCATCATATAAAACGAATAATTGCAACCAGCATGAAAGTTATGGTCATTTCTACGTTCCGGGCAACCTAGGCTTCACTCCAGGGCGTTGCTCCTCCAGATCGAATAGTTACGTCCTAAGAAGTCAATGCCAGAAGCATAAAATACGATATAAATACAACAGCTTTTCCATCGTATAAAACGAATAATTGCAACCAGTGTGAAAGTTATGGTCATTTCTACGTTCCGGGCAACCTAGGCTTCACCACAGGTCGTTGTTCCACCAGATCGAATTGTTAGGGCCTAAGAAGTGAACGCCAGCAGCATAAAATACAATATAAGTACAACAGTTCTTCCATCATATAAAACGAATAATTGCAACCAGTATGAAGGTTATGGTCATTTCTACGTTCCGGGAAACCGAGGCTTCACTCTATGGCGTTCTTCCACCACATCGAATAGCTACGGCCTCAGAAGACAACGCCTGATGCATAAAATACAATAAAAATACAACAGCCTTTCCCTCCTATAACAGGAATAATTGCAACCAGTTTGAATGTGATGGTCATTTCTACGTTCCGGGCAACCTATGCTTCACTCTAGGGCGTTGCTCCAACAGATTGAATAGTTCGGACCTTAGCAGTCAACGCCCGAAACATAAAATACAATATAATTACAACAGTTTTTCCATCATATAACAGGAATAATTGCAACCAGTTTGAAAGTGATGGCCATTTCTACGTTCCGGGCAACCTAGGCTTCACTCTAGGGCGTTGCTCCACCAGATCGAATAGTTAGTGCCTTAGAAGTCATCGCCAGAAGCATTAAATACAATATAAACACAACAGTTTTTCCGACGTATAAAACGAATAATTGCAACCAGTATGAAAGTTATGGTCATTTCTACGTTCCGGGCAACCTAGGCTTCACTCTATGGCGTTCCTCCACTACATCGAATAGCAACGGCCTCAGAAGTTAATGCCTGAAGCATAAAATACAATAAAAATACAACAGTCTTTCCGTCCTATAACAGGGATAATTGCAACCCGTGTGAAAGTGATGGTCATTTGTACGTTCCAGGCAACCTAGGATTCACTCTAGGGCGTTGTTCCACCAAATCGAATTGTTAGGGCCTAAGAAGTCAACGCCCGATGCATAAAATACAAAATAAATAGAACAGTTTTTCCATCGTGTAAATCGAATAATTGCTACCGGTGTGAAAGTGATGGTCATTTCTACGTTCCGGGCAACCTAGGCTTCACTCTAGGGCGTTGCTCCACCAGATCGAATACTTAGTGCCTTAGAAGTCAACGCCAGAAGCATAAAATACAATATAAATACAACAGTTTTTCCATCGTATAAAACGAATAATTGCTATCAGTATGGAAGTGATGGTCATTTCTACGTTCCGGGCAACCTAGGCCTCACTCTAGCGCGTTGTTCCACCAGACTGAATAATTAGGGCCTAAGAAGTGAACGCCAGCAGCATAAAATACAATATAAATACAACACTTTTTCCATCATATAAAACGAATAATTGCAACCAGCATGAAAGTTATGGTCATTTCTACGTTCCGGGCAACCTAGGCTTCACTCCAGGGCGTTGCTCCTCCAGATCGAATAGTTACGTCCTAAGAAGTCAATGCCAGAAGCATAAAATACGATATAAATACAACAGCTTTTCCATCGTATAAAACGAATAATTGCAACCAGTGTGAAAGTTATGGTCATTTCTACGTTCCGGGCAACCTAGGCTTCACCCCAGGTCGTTGTTCCACCAGATCGAATTGTTAGGGCCTAAGAAGTGAACGCCAGCAGCATAAAATACAATATAAGTACAACAGTTCTTCCATCATATAAAACGAATAATTGCAACCAGTATGAAAGTTATGGTCATTTCTACGTTCCGGGAAACCGAGGCTTCACTCTATGGCGTTCTTCCACCACATCGAATAGCTACGGCCTCAGAAGACAACGCCTGATGCATAAAATACAATAAAAATACAACAGCCTTTCCCTCCTATAACAGGAATAATTGCAACCAGTTTGAATGTGATGGTCATTTCTACGTTCCGGGCAACCTATGCTTCACTCTAGGGCGTTGCTCCAACAGATTGAATAGTTCGGACCTTAGCAGTCAACGCCCGAAACATAAAATACAATATAATTACAACAGTTTTTCCATCATATAACAGGAATAATTGCAACCAGTTTGAAAGTGATGGCCATTTCTACGTTCCGGGCAACCTAGGCTTCACTCTAGGGCGTTGCTCCACCAGATCGAATAGTTAGTGCCTTAGAAGTCATCGCCAGAAGCATTAAATACAATATAAACACAACAGTTTTTCCGACGTATAAAACGAATAATTGCAACCAGTATGAAAGTTATGGTCATTTCTACGTTCCGGGCAACCTAGGCTTCACTCTATGGCGTTCCTCCACTACATCGAATAGCAACGGCCTCAGAAGTTAATGCCTGAAGCATAAAATACAATAAAAATACAACAGTCTTTCCGTCCTATAACAGGGATAATTGCAACCCGTGTGAAAGTGATGGTCATTTGTACGTTCCAGGCAACCTAGGATTCACTCTAGGGCGTTGTTCCACCAAATCGAATTGTTAGGGCCTAAGAAGTCAACGCCCGATGCATAAAATACAAAATAAATAGAACAGTTTTTCCATCGTGTAAATCGAATAATTGCTACCGGTGTGAAAGTGATGGTCATTTCTACGTTCCGGGCAACCTAGGCTTCACTCTAGGGCGTTGCTCCACCAGATCGAATACTTAGTGCCTTAGAAGTCAACGCCAGAAGCATAAAATACAATATAAATACAACAGTTTTTCCATCGTATAAAACGAATAATTGCTATCAGTATGGAAGTGATGGTCATTTCTACGTTCCGGGCAACCTAGGCCTCACTCTAGCGCGTTGTTCCACCAGACTGAATAATTAGGGCCTAAGAAGTGAACGCCAGCAGCATAAAATACAATATAAATACAACACTTTTTCCATCATATAAAACGAATAATTGCAACCAGCATGAAAGTTATGGTCATTTCTACGTTCCGGGCAACCTAGGCTTCACTCCAGGGCGTTGCTCCTCCAGATCGAATAGTTACGTCCTAAGAAGTCAATGCCAGAAGCATAAAATACGATATAAATACAACAGCTTTTCCATCGTATAAAACGAATAATTGCAACCAGTGTGAAAGTTATGGTCATTTCTACGTTCCGGGCAACCTAGGCTTCACCCCAGGTCGTTGTTCCACCAGATCGAATTGTTAGGGCCTAAGAAGTGAACGCCAGCAGCATAAAATACAATATAAGTACAACAGTTCTTCCATCATATAAAACGAATAATTGCAACCAGTATGAAAGTTATGGTCATTTCTACGTTCCGGGAAACCGAGGCTTCACTCTATGGCGTTCTTCCACCACATCGAATAGCTACGGCCTCAGAAGACAACGCCTGATGCATAAAATACAATAAAAATACAACAGCCTTTCCCTCCTATAACAGGAATAATTGCAACCAGTTTGAATGTGATGGTCATTTCTACGTTCCGGGCAACCTATGCTTCACTCTAGGGCGTTGCTCCAACAGATTGAATAGTTCGGACCTTAGCAGTCAACGCCCGAAACATAAAATACAATATAATTACAACAGTTTTTCCATCATATAACAGGAATAATTGCAACCAGTTTGAAAGTGATGGCCATTTCTACGTTCCGGGCAACCTAGGCTTCACTCTAGGGCGTTGCTCCACCAGATCGAATAGTTAGTGCCTTAGAAGTCATCGCCAGAAGCATTAAATACAATATAAACACAACAGTTTTTCCGACGTATAAAACGAATAATTGCAACCAGTATGAAAGTTATGGTCATTTCTACGTTCCGGGCAACCTAGGATTCACTCTAGGGCGTTGTTCCACCAAATCGAATTGTTAGGGCCTAAGAAGTCAACGCCCGATGCATAAAATACAAAATAAATAGAACAGTTTTTCCATCGTGTAAATCGAATAATTGCTACCGGTGTGAAAGTGATGGTCATTTCTACGTTCCGGGCAACCTAGGCTTCACTCTAGGGCGTTGCTCCACCAGATCGAATACTTAGTGCCTTAGAAGTCAACGCCAGAAGCATAAAACACAATATAAATACAACAGTTTTTCCATCGTATAAAACGAATAATTGCTATCAGTATGGAAGTGATGGTCATTTCTACGTTCCGGGCAACCTAGGCCTCACTCTAGCGCGTTGTTCCACCAGACTGAATAATTAGGGCCTAAGAAGTGAACGCCAGCAGCATAAAATACAATATAAATACAACAGTTTTTCCATCATATAAAACGAATAATTGCAACCAGCATGAAAGTTATGGTCATTTCTACGTTCCGGGCAACCTAGGCTTCACTCCAGGGCGTTGCTCCACCAGATCGAATAGTTACGTCCTAAGAAGTCAATGCCAGAAGCATAAAGTACGATATAAATACAACAGCTTTTCCATCGTATAAAACGAATAATTGCAACCAGTATGAAAGTTATGGTCATTTCTACGTTCCGGGCAACCCAGGCTTCACCCCAGGTAGTTGTTCCAGCAGATCGAATAGTTAGGGCCTAAGAAGTGAACGCCAGCAGCATAAAATACAATATAAATACAACAGTTCTTCCATCATATAAAACGGGTAATTGCAACCAGTATGAAGGTTATGGTCATTTCTACGTTCCGGGCAACCCAGGCTTCACTCTATGGCGTTCTTCCACCACACAGAATAGCTACGGCCTCAGAAGACAACGCCTGATGCATAAAATACAATAAAAATACAACAGTCTTTCCATCCTATAACAGGAATAATTGCAACCCGTGTGAAAGTGATGGTCATTTGTACGTTCCAGGCAACCTAGGCTTCACTCTAGGGCGTTGCTCCACCAGATCGAATTGTTAGGGCCTAAGAAGTCAACGCCAGAAGCATAAGATACAATATAAATACAACAGTTTTTCCATCATATGCCAGGAATAATTGCGACCAGTTTGAAAGTGATGGTCATTTCTACGTTCCAGGCAACCTAGGCTTCACTCTAGGGCGTTGCTCCACCAGATCGAATTGTTAGGGCCTAAGAAGTCAACGCCAGAAGCATAAAATACAATATAAATACAACAGTTTTTCCATCGTATAAAACGAATAATTGCTACCAGTATGGAAGTGATGGTCATTTCTACGTTCCGGGCAACCTAGGCCTCACTCTAGCGCGTTGTTCCGCCAGACTGAATAATTAGGGCCTAAGAAGTGAACGCCAGCAGCATAAAATACAATATAAATACAACAGTTTTTCCATCATATAAAACGAATAATTGCAACCAGCATGAAAGTTATGGTCATTTCTACGTTCCGGGCAACCTAGGCTTCACTCCAGGGCGTTGCTCCTCCAGATCGAATAGTTACGTCCTAAGAAGTCAATGCCAGAAGCATAAAATACGATATAAATACAACAGCTTTTCCATCGTATAAAACGAATAATTGCAACCAGTGTGAAAGTTATGGTCATTTCTACGTTCCGGGCAACCTAGGCTTCACCACAGGTCGTTGTTCCACCAGATCGAATTGTTAGGGCCTAAGAAGTGAACGCCAGCAGCATAAAATACAATATAAGTACAACAGTTCTTCCATCATATAAAACGAATAATTGCAACCAGTATGAAAGTTATGGTCATTTCTACGTTCCGGGAAACCGAGGCTTCACTCTATGGCGTTCTTCCACCACATCGAATAGCTACGGCCTCAGAAGACAACGCCTGATGCATAAAATACAATAAAAATACAACAGCCTTTCCCTCCTATAACAGGAATAATTGCAACCAGTTTGAATGTGATGGTCATTTCTACGTTCCGGGCAACCTATGCTTCACTCTAGGGCGTTGCTCCAACAGATTGAATAGTTCGGACCTTAGCAGTCAACGCCCGAAACATAAAATACAATATAATTACAACAGTTTTTCCATCATATAACAGGAATAATTGCAACCAGTTTGAAAGTGATGGCCATTTCTACGTTCCGGGCAACCTAGGCTTCACTCTAGGGCGTTGCTCCACCAGATCGAATAGTTAGTGCCTTAGAAGTCATCGCCAGAAGCATTAAATACAATATAAACACAACAGTTTTTCCGACGTATAAAACGAATAATTGCAACCAGTATGAAAGTTATGGTCATTTCTACGTTCCGGGCAACCTAGGATTCACTCTAGGGCGTTGTTCCACCAAATCGAATTGTTAGGGCCTAAGAAGTCAACGCCCGATGCATAAAATACAAAATAAATAGAACAGTTTTTCCATCGTGTAAATCGAATAATTGCTACCGGTGTGAAAGTGATGGTCATTTCTACGTTCCGGGCAACCTAGGCTTCACTCTAGGGCGTTGCTCCACCAGATCGAATACTTAGTGCCTTAGAAGTCAACGCCAGAAGCATAAAACACAATATAAATACAACAGTTTTTCCATCGTATAAAACGAATAATTGCTATCAGTATGGAAGTGATGGTCATTTCTACGTTCCGGGCAACCTAGGCCTCACTCTAGCGCGTTGTTCCACCAGACTGAATAATTAGGGCCTAAGAAGTGAACGCCAGCAGCATAAAATACAATATAAATACAACAGTTTTTCCATCATATAAAACGAATAATTGCAACCAGCATGAAAGTTATGGTCATTTCTACGTTCCGGGCAACCTAGGCTTCACTCCAGGGCGTTGCTCCACCAGATCGAATAGTTACGTCCTAAGAAGTCAATGCCAGAAGCATAAAGTACGATATAAATACAACAGCTTTTCCATCGTATAAAACGAATAATTGCAACCAGTATGAAAGTTATGGTCATTTCTACGTTCCGGGCAACCCAGGCTTCACCCCAGGTAGTTGTTCCAGCAGATCGAATAGTTAGGGCCTAAGAAGTGAACGCCAGCAGCATAAAATACAATATAAATACAACAGTTCTTCCATCATATAAAACGGGTAATTGCAACCAGTATGAAGGTTATGGTCATTTCTACGTTCCGGGCAACCCAGGCTTCACTCTATGGCGTTCTTCCACCACACAGAATAGCTACGGCCTCAGAAGACAACGCCTGATGCATAAAATACAATAAAAATACAACAGTCTTTCCATCCTATAACAGGAATAATTGCAACCCGTGTGAAAGTGATGGTCATTTGTACGTTCCAGGCAACCTAGGCTTCACTCTAGGGCGTTGCTCCACCAGATCGAATTGTTAGGGCCTAAGAAGTCAACGCCAGAAGCATAAGATACAATATAAATACAACAGTTTTTCCATCATATGCCAGGAATAATTGCGACCAGTTTGAAAGTGATGGTCATTTCTACGTTCCAGGCAACCTAGGCTTCACTCTAGGGCGTTGCTCCACCAGATCGAATTGTTAGGGCCTAAGAAGTCAACGCCAGAAGCATAAAATACAATATAAATACAACAGTTTTTCCATCGTATAAAACGAATAATTGCTACCAGTATGGAAGTGATGGTCATTTCTACGTTCCGGGCAACCTAGGCCTCACTCTAGCGCGTTGTTCCGCCAGACTGAATAATTAGGGCCTAAGAAGTGAACGCCAGCAGCATAAAATACAATATAAATACAACAGTTTTTCCATCATATAAAACGAATAATTGCAACCAGCATGAAAGTTATGGTCATTTCTACGTTCCGGGCAACCTAGGCTTCACTCCAGGGCGTTGCTCCTCCAGATCGAATAGTTACGTCCTAAGAAGTCAATGCCAGAAGCATAAAATACAATATAAGTACAACAGTTCTTCCATCATATAAAACGAATAATTGCAACCAGTATGAAAGTTATGGTCATTTCTACGTTCCGGGAAACCGAGGCTTCACTCTATGGCGTTCTTCCACCACATCGAATAGCTACGGCCTCAGAAGACAACGCCTGATGCATAAAATACAATAAAAATACAACAGCCTTTCCCTCCTATAACAGGAATAATTGCAACCAGTTTGAATGTGATGGTCATTTCTACGTTCCGGGCAACCTATGCTTCACTCTAGGGCGTTGCTCCAACAGATTGAATAGTTCGGACCTTAGCAGTCAACGCCCGAAACATAAAATACAATATAATTACAACAGTTTTTCCATCATATAACAGGAATAATTGCAACCAGTTTGAAAGTGATGGCCATTTCTACGTTCCGGGCAACCTATGCTTCACTCTAGGGCGTTGCTCCAACAGATTGAATAGTTCGGACCTTAGCAGTCAACGCCCGAAACATAAAATACAATATAATTACAACAGTTTTTCCATCATATAACAGGAATAATTGCAACCAGTTTGAAAGTGATGGCCATTTCTACGTTCCGGGCAACCTAGGCTTCACTCTAGGGCGTTGCTCCACCAGATCGAATAGTTAGTGCCTTAGAAGTCATCGCCAGAAGCATTAAATACAATATAAACACAACAGTTTTTCCATCATATAACAGGAATAATTGCAACCAGTTTGAAAGTGATGGCCATTTCTACGTTCCGGGCAACCTAGGCTTCACTCTAGGGCGTTGCTCCACCAGATCGAATAGTTAGTGCCTTAGAAGTCATCGCCAGAAGCATTAAATACAATATAAACACAACAGTTTTTCCGACGTATAAAACGAATAATTGCAACCAGTATGAAAGTTATGGTCATTTCTACGTTCCGGGCAACCTAGGCTTCACTCTATGGCGTTCCTCCACTACATCGAATAGCAACGGCCTCAGAAGTTAATGCCTGAAGCATAAAATACAATAAAAATACAACAGTCTTTCCGTCCTATAACAGGGATAATTGCAACCCGTGTGAAAGTGATGGTCATTTGTACGTTCCAGGCAACCTAGGATTCACTCTAGGGCGTTGTTCCACCAAATCGAATTGTTAGGGCCTAAGAAGTCAACGCCCGATGCATAAAATACAAAATAAATAGAACAGTTTTTCCATCGTGTAAATCGAATAATTGCTACCGGTGTGAAAGTGATGGTCATTTCTACGTTCCGGGCAACCGAGGCTTCACTCTAGGGCGTTGCTCCACCAGATCGAATACTTAGTGCCTTAGAAGTCAACGCCAGAAGCATAAAACACAATATAAATACAACAGTTTTTCCATCGTATAAAACGAATAATTGCTATCAGTATGGAAGTGATGGTCATTTCTACGTTCCGGGCAACCTAGGCCTCACTCTAGCGCGTTGTTCCACCAGACTGAATAATTAGGGCCTAAGAAGTGAACGCCAGCAGCATAAAATACAATATAAATACAACAGTTTTTCCATCATATAAAACGAATAATTGCAACCAGCATGAAAGTTATGGTCATTTCTACGTTCCGGGCAACCTAGGCTTCACTCCAGGGCGTTGCTCCACCAGATCGAATAGTTACGTCCTAAGAAGTCAATGCCAGAAGCATAAAGTACGATATAAATACAACAGCTTTTCCATCGTATAAAACGAATAATTGCAACCAGTATGAAAGTTATGGTCATTTCTACGTTCCGGGCAACCCAGGCTTCACCCCAGGTAGTTGTTCCAGCAGATCGAATAGTTAGGGCCTAAGAAGTGAACGCCAGCAGCATAAAATACAATATAAATACAACAGTTCTTCCATCATATAAAACGGGTAATTGCAACCAGTATGAAGGTTATGGTCATTTCTACGTTCCGGGCAACCTAGGCTTCACTCTATTGCGTTCTTCCACCACATCGAATAGCTACGGCCTCATAAGTCAACGCCTGAAGCATAGAATACAATAAAAATACAACAGTCTTTCCATCCTATAACTGGAATAATTGCAACCCGTGTGAAAGTGATGGTCATCTGTACGTTCCAGGCAACCTAGGCTTCACTCTAGGGCGTTGTTCCACCAGATCGAATTGTTAGGGCCTAAGAAGTCAACGCCAGAAGCATAAGATAGTATATAAATATAACAGTTTTTCCATCGTATAGAACGAATAATACCAACCAGTGTTAAAGTTATGGTCATTTCTACGTTCCGGGAAACCTAGGCTTCACCCTAGGGCGTTGTTCCACCAGATCGAATAGTTAGTGCCTTAGAAGTCCACGGCCGAAGCATAAAATACAAAATAAATAGAACTGTTTTTCCGTCGTATAAAACGAATAATAGCAACCAGTGTGAAAGTTATGATCATTTCTACGTTCCGGCAACTTAGGCTTCACCCCACGGCGTTGTTCCACCAGATCGAATAGTTAGGGGCTAAGAAGTGAACGCCAGCAGCATAAAATACAATATAAATACAACAGTTCTTCCATCATATAAAACGAATAATTGCAACCAGTATGAAAGTTATGGTCATCTCTACGTTCCGGGCAGCCTAGGCTTCACTCTATGGCGTTCTTCCACCACATCGAATAGCTGCGGCGTCAGAAGTCAACGCCTGAAGCATAAAATACAATAAAAATACAACAGTCTTTCCATCCTATAACAGGAATAATTCCAACCAGTCTGAAAGTGATGGTCATTTCTACTTTCCGGGCAACCTAGGCTTCACCCCAGGGCGTTGCTCCAACAGATTGAATAGTTAGGGCCTTAGAAGTCAACGCCCGATGCATAAAATACAAAATAGATAGAACAGTTTTTCCATCGTATAGAACGAATAATAGCATCCAGTGTGAAAGTTATGGTCATTTCTACGTTCCGGGCAACCCAGGCTACACCCTAGGGCGTTGCTCCAACAGATCGAATAGTTAGTGCCTTAGAAGTCCACGTCCGAAGCATAAAATACAAAATAAATAGAACTGTTTTTCCGTCGTATAAAACGAATAATTGCAACCAGTATGAGAGTTAACGCCATTTCTACGTTCCGGGCAACCTAGGCTTCACTCTATGGCGTTCTTCCACCACATCGAATAGCTGCGGCCTCAGAAGTCAACGCCTGAAGCATAAAATACAATATAATTACAACAGTTTTTCCATCATATAACAGGAATAATTGCAACCAGTTTGAAAGTGATGGCCATTTCTACGTTCCGGGCAACCTAGGCTTCACACTAGGGCGTTGATCCACCAGATAGAATAGTTAGGGCCTTAGAAGTCAACGCCAGAAGCATAAAATTCACTAAGGATGCAACAGTTTTTCCATCGTATAGCAGGAATAACTGCAAACAGTATGAAAGTACTAGTCATTTCTACGTTCCGGGTAACCTAGGCTTTACTCTAGGGCGTTGTTCCACCAGAACGAACAGTTAGGGCCTAAGGAGGCAACGCCAGAAGCATAAAATACAATATAAATATAACAGTTTTTCCATCGTATAAAACGAATAATAGCAACCAGTGTGAAAGTTATGGTCATTTCTACGTTCCGGGCAACCTAGGCTTCACCCCAGGTAGTTGTTCCAGCAGATCGAATAGTTAGGGCCTAAGAAGTGAACGCCAGCAGCATAAAATACAATATAAATACAACAGTTCTTCCATCATATAAAACGGGTAATTGCAACCAGTATGAAGGTTATGGTCATTTCTACGTTCCGGGCAACCTAGGCTTCACTCTATTGCGTTCTTCCACCACATCGAATAGCTACGGCCTCATAAGTCAACGCCTGAAGCATAGAATACAATAAAAATACAACAGTCTTTCCATCCTATAACTGGAATAATTGCAACCCGTGTGAAAGTGATGGTCATCTGTACGTTCCAGGCAACCTAGGCTTCACTCTAGGGCGTTGTTCCACCAGATCGAATTGTTAGGGCCTAAGAAGTCAACGCCAGAAGCATAAGATAGTATATAAATATAACAGTTTTTCCATCGTATAGAACGAATAATACTAACCAGTGTAAAAGTTATGGTCATTTCTACGTTCCGGGAAACCTAGGCTTCACCCTAGGGCGTTGTTCCACCAGATCGAATAGTTAGGGCCTAAGAAGTGAACGCCAGAAGCATAAAATACAATATAAATACAACAGCTTTTCCATCATATAAAACGAGTAATTGCAACCAGTATGAAAGTTGTGGTCATTTCTACTTTCCGGGCAACCCTAGCTACCCCCTAGGTCGTTGCTCCAACAGATCGAATAGTTAGGGCCTAAGAAGTGAACGCCAGAAGCATAAAATACAATATAAATACAACAGTTTTTCCATCATATAAAACGAGTAATTGCAACCAGTATGAAAGTTGTTGTCATTTCTACTTTCCGGGCAACCCAGGCTACACCCTAGGGCGTTGCTCCAACAGATCGAATAGTTAGTGCCTTAGAAGTCCACGGCCGAAGCATAAAATACAAAATAAATAGAACTGTTTTTCCGTCGTATAAAACGAATAATTGCAACCTGTATGAGAGTTAACGTCATTTCTACGTTCCGGGCAACCTAGGCTTCACTCTAGGGCGTTGCTCCACCAGATCGAATAGTTAGGGCCTTAGCAGTCAACGCCAGAATCATAAAATACATTAAAGATGCAACAGCTTTTCCATCGTATTAAACGAATAATTTCAACCAGTGTGAATGTTATGGTCATTTCTACATTCCGAGCAACCTAGGCTTCACTCTAGGGCGTTGATCCAACAGATTGAATAGTTAGAGCCTTAGGAGTCAACGCCCGAAGCATAAAATACAATATAAATATAACAGTCTTTCCATCATATAACAGGAATAATAGCAACCAGTTTGAAAGTGATGGTCATTTCTACGTTCCGGGCAACCTAGGCTTCACTCTAGAGCGTTGCTCCACCAGATCGAATAGTTAGTGCCTTAGAAGTCAACGCCAGAAGCATAAAATGCAATATAAATACAACAGTCTTTCCATCCTAAAACTGGAATAATTGCAACCCGTGTGAAAGTGATGGTCATTTGTACGTTCCAGGCAACCTAGGCTTCACTCTAGGGCGTTGTTCCACCAGATCGAATTGTTAGGGCCTAAAAAGTCAACGCCAGAAGCATAAGATACAATATAAATATAACAGATTTGCCATCGTATAGAACGAATAATAGCATCCAGTGTGAAAGTTATGGTCATTTCTACGTTCCGGGCAACCTAGGCTTCACTCTAGGGCGTTGCTCCACCAGATCAAACAGTTAGTTCCTTAGAAGTCAACGCCAGCAGCATAAAATACAATATAAATACATCAGTTGTTCCATCATATAAAACGAATAATTGCAACCAGTATGAAAGTTATGGTCATTTCTACGTTCCGGGCAACCTAGGCTTCACTCTATGGCGTTCTTCCACCACATCGAATAGCTGCGGGCTCAGAAGTCAACGCCTGAAGCATAAAATACAATATAATTACAACAGTTTTTCCATCATATAACAGGAATAATTGCAACCAGTTTGAAAGTGATGGCCATTTCTACGTTCCGGGCAACCTAGGCTTTACTCTAGGGCGTTGTTCCACCAGATCGAACAGTTAGGGCCTAAGAAGGCAACGCCAGAAGCATAAAATACAATATAAATATAACAGTTTTTCCATCGTATAAAACGAATAATAGCAACCAGTGTGAAAGTTATGGTCATTTCTACGTTCCGGGCAACCTAGGCTTCACCCCAGGTAGTTGTTCCAGCAGATCGAATAGTTAGGGCCTAAGAAGTGAACGCCAGCAGCATAAAATACAATATAAATACAACAGTTCTTCCATCATATAAAACGGGTAATTGCAACCAGTATGAAGGTTATGGTCATTTCTACGTTCCGGGCAACCTAGGCTACACTCTATTGCGTTCTTCCACCACATCGAATAGCTACGGCCTCATAAGTCAACGCCTGAAGCATAGAATACAATAAAAATACAACAGTCTTTCCATCCGATAACTGGAATAATTGCAACCCGTGTGAAAGTGATGGTCATCTGTACGTTCCAGGCAACCTAGGCTTCACTCTAGGGCGTTGTTCCACCAGATCGAATTGTTAGGGCCTAAGAAGTCAACGCCAGAAGCATAAGATAGTATATAAATATAACAGTTTTTCCATCGTATAGAACGAATAATACCAACCAGTGTTAAAGTTATGGTCATTTCTACGTTCCGGGAAACCTAGGCTTCACCCTAGGGCGTTGTTCCACCAGATCGAATAGTTAGTGCCTTAGAAGTCCACGGCCGAAGCATAAAATACAAAATAAATAGAACTGTTTTTCCGTCGTATAAAACGAATAATAGCAACCAGTGTGAAAGTTATGATCATTTCTACGTTCCGGCAACTTAGGCTTCACCCCAGGGCGTTGTTCCACCAGATCGAATAGTTAGGGGCTAATAAGTGAACGCCAGCAGCATAAAATACAATATAAATACAACAGTTCTTCCATCATATAAAACGAATAATTGCAACCAGTATGAAAGTTATGGTCATCTCTACGTTCCGGGCAGCCTAGGCTTCACTCTATGGCGTTCTTCCACCACATCGAATAGCTGCGGCGTCAGTAGTCAACGCCTGAAGCATAAAATACAATAAAAATACAACAGTCTTTCCATCCTATAACAGGAATAATTGCAACCAGTCTGAAAGTGATGGTCATTTCCACTTTCCGGGCAACCTAGGCTTCACCCCAGGGCGTTGCTCCAACAGATTGAATAGTTAGGGCCTTAGAAGTCAACGCCCGATGCATAAAATACAAAATAGATAGAACAGTTTTTCCATCGTGTAAAACGAATGATTGCTACCGGTGTGAAAGTTATGGTCATTTCTACGTTCCGGTCAACCCAGGCTTCACCATAGGGCGTTATTCCACCAGATCGAATAGTTAGGGCCTAAGAAGTCAAGGCCCGAAGCATAAAATTCAATAAGGATGCAACAGTTTTTCCATCGTATAGCAGGAATAACTGCAAACAGTGTGAAAGTACTGGTCATTTCTACGTTCCGGGTAACCTAGGCTTTACTCTAGGGCGTTGTTCCACCAGATCGAACAGTTAGGGCCTAAGAAGGCAACGCCAGAAGCATAAAATACAATATAAATATAACAGTTTTTCCATCGTATAAAACGAATAATAGCAACCAGTGTGAAAGTTATGGTCATTTCTACGTTCCGGGCAACCTAGGCTTCACCCCAGGTCGTTGTTCCAGCAGATCGAATAGTTAGGGCCTAAGAAGTGAACGCCAGCAGCATAAAATACAATATAAATACAACAGTTCTTCCATCATATAAAACGGGTAATTGCAACCAGTATGAAGGTTATGGTCATTTCTACGTTCCGGGCAACCTAGGCTTCACTCTATTACGTTCTTCCACCACATCGAATAGCTACGGCCTCAGAAGTCAACGCCTGAAGCATAGAATACAATAAAAATACAACAGTCTTTCCATCCTATAACTGGAATAATTGCAACCCGTGTGAAAGTGATGGTCATTTGTACGTTCCAGGCCACCTAGGCTTCACTCTAGGGCGTTGTTCCACCAGATCGAATTGTTAGGGCCTAAGAAGTCAACGCCAGAAGCATAAGATACAATATAAATATAACAGTTTTGCCATCGTATAGAGCGAATAATAGCATCCAGTGTGAAAGTGATGGTCATTTGTACGTTCCAGGCAACCTAGGCTTCACTCTAGGGCGTTGTTCCACCAGATCGAATTGTTAGGGCCTAAGAAGTCAACGCCAGAAGCATAAGATACAATATAAATATAACAGTTTTGCCATCGTATAGAACGAATAATAGCATCCAGTGTGAAAGTTATGGTCATTTCTACGTTCCGGGCAACATAGGCTTCACTCTAGGGCGTTGCTCCACCAGATCAAACAGTTAGTTCCTTAGAAGTCAACACCCGAAGCATAAAATACAAAATAAATAGAACAGTTTTTCCATAGTATAAAACGTATAATAGCAACCAGTGTGAAAGTTATGATCATTTCTACGTTCCGGCAACCTAGGCTTCACCCCAGGGCGTTGTTCCACCAGATCGAATAGTTAGGGGCTAAGAAGTGAACGCCAGCAGCATAAAATACAATATAAATACAACAGTTCTTCCATCATATAAAACGAATAATTGCTACCAGTATGAAAGTTATGGTCATTCCTACGTTCCGGGCAACCTAGGCTTCACTCTATGGCGTTCTTCCACCACATCGAATAGCTGCGGCCTCAGAAGTCAACGCCTGAAGCATAAAATACAATAAAAATACAACAGTCTTTCCATCCTATAACAGGAATAATTGCAACCAGTTTGAAAGTGATGGTCATTTCTACTTTCCGGGCAACCTAGGCTTCACCCTAGGGCGTTGCTCCAACAGATTGAATAGTTAGGGCCTTAGAAGTCAACGCCCGATGCATAAAATACAAAATAAATAGAACAGTTTTTCCATCGTGTAAAACGAATAATTGCTACCGGTGTGAAAGTTATGGTCATTTCTACGTTCCGGCCAACCTAGGCTTCACCATAGGGCGTTATTCCACCAGATCGAATAGTTAGGGCCTAAGAAGTCAACGCCCGAAGCATAAAATACAAAATAAATAGAACAGTTTTTCCATGGTATAAAACGAACACTTGCTACCAGTGTAAAAGTTATGGCCATTTCTACGTTCCGGGCAACCTACGCTTCACCCTAGGGCGTTGTTCAACCAGATCGAATAGTTAGGGCCTAAGAAGTGAACTCCAGAAGCATAAAATACAATATATATACAACAGTTTTTCCATCATATAAAACGAGTAATTGCAACCAGTATGAAAGTTGTGGTCATTTCTACTTTCCGGGCAACCCTGGCTACTCCCTAGGGCGTTGCTCCAACAGATCGAATAGTTAGGGCCTAAGAAGTGAACGCCAGAAGCATAAAGTACAATATAAATACAACAGTTTTTCCATCATGTAAAACGAATAATTTCAACCAGTGTGAATGTTATGGTCATTTCTACATTCCGAGCAACCTAGGCTTCACTCTAGGGCGTTGATCCAACAGATTGAATAGTTAGGGCCTTAGCAGTCAACGCCCGAAGCATAAAATACAATACAAATATAACAGTCTTTCCATCATATAACAGGAATAATAGCAACCAGTTTGAAAGTGATGGTCATTTCTACGTTCCGGGCAACTTAGGCTTCACTCTAGAGCGTTGCTCCACCAGATCGAATAGTTAGTGCCTTAGAAGTCAACGCCCGAAGCATAAAATACAATATAAATATAACAGTCTTTCCATCATATAACAGGAATAATAGCAACCAGTTTGAAAGTGATGGTCATTTCTACGTTCCGGGCAACCTAGGCTTCACTCTAGAGCGTTGCTCCACCAGATCGAATAGTTAGTGCCTTAGAAGTCAACGCCAGAAGCATAAAATACAATATAAATACAACAGTTTTTCCTTCATATAAAACGAATAATTGCAACCAGTATGAAAGTTATGGTCATTTCTACGTTCCGGGCAACCCAGGCTTCACCATAGGGCGTTATTCCACCAGATCGAATAGTTAGCGCCTAAGAAGTCAACGCCCGGAGCATAAAATACAAAATAAATGGAACAGTTCTTCCATGGTATAAAACGAACACTTGCTACCCGTGTAAAAGTTATGGTCTTTTCTACGTTCCCGGCAACCTAGGCTTCACCCTAGGGCGTTGTTCCACCAGATCGAATAGTTAGGGCCTAAGAACTGAACGCCAGAAGCATAGAATACAATAAAAATACAACAGTCTTTCCATCCTATAACTGGAATAATTGCAACCCGTGTGAAAGTGATGGTTATTTGTACGTTGCAGGCAACCTAGGCTTCACTCTAGGGCGCTGTTCCCCAAGATCGAATTGTTAGGGCGTAAGAAGTCAACGCCAGAAACATAAGATACAATATAAATATAACAGTTTTGCCATCGTATAGAACGAATAATAGCATCCAGTGTGAAAGTTATGGTCATTTCTACGTTCCGGGCAACCTAGGCTTCACTCTAGGGCGTTGCTCCACCACATCAAACAGTTAGTTCCTTAGAAGTCAACGCCCGAAGCATAAAATACAAAATAAATAGAACAGTTTTTCCTTAGTATAAAAGGAATAATAGCAACCAGTGTGAAAGTTATGATCATTTCTACGTTCCGGCAACCTAGGCCTCACTCTAGCGCGTTGTTCCACCAGACTGAATAATTAGGGCCTAAGAAGTGAACGCCAGCGGCATAAAATACAATATAAATACAACAGTTTTTCCATCATATAAAACGAATAATTGCAACCAGTATGAAAGTTATGGTCATTTCTACGTTCCGGGCAACCCAGGCTACACCCTAGGGCGTTGCTCCAACAGATCGAATAGTTAGTGCCTTAGAAGTCCACGGCCGAAGCATAAAATACAAAATAAATAGAACTGTTTTTCCGTCGTATAAAGCGAATAATTTCAACCAGTGTGAAAGTGATGGTCATTTCTACGTTCCGGGCAACCTAGGCTTCACCCTAGGGCGTTGTTCCACCACATCGAATAGTTAGGGCCTAAGAAGTGAACGCCAGAAGCATAGAATACAATAAAAATACAACAGTCTTTCCATCCTATTACTGGAATAATTGCAACCCGTGTGAAAGTGATGGTCATTTGTACGTTCCAGGCAACCTAGGCTTCACTCTAGGGCGTTGTTCCACAAGATCGAATTGTTAGGGCGTAAGAAGTCAACGCCAGAAGCATAAGATACAATATAAATATAACAGTTTTGCCATCGTATAGAACGAATAATAGCATCCATTGTGAAAGTTAACGTCATTTCTACTTTCCGGGCAACCTAGGCTTCACCGTAGGGCGTTGCTCCAACAGATTGAATAGTTAGGGCCTTAGAAGTCAACGCCCGAAGCATAAAATACAAAATAAATAGAACAGTTTTTCCATGGTATAAAACGAACACTTGCTACCAGTGTAAAAGTTATGGTCATTTCTACTTTCCGGACAACCCAGGCTACACCCTAGGGCGTTGCTCCAACAGATCGAATAGGTAGTGCCTTAGAAGTCAACGCCAGAAGCATAAAATACAAAATAAATAGAACAGTTTTTCCATCATATAAAACGAATAATTGCAACCAGTATGAAAGTTATGGTCATTTCTACGTTCCGGTCAACCCAGGCTTCACCATAGGGCGTTATTCCACCAGATCGAATTGTTAGGGCCTAAGAAGTCAACGCCCGGAGCATAAAATACAAAATAAATCGAACAGTTTTTCCATGGTATAAAACGAACACTTGCTACCCGTGTAAAAGTTATGGTCATTTCTACGTTCCGGGCAACCTAGGCTTCACCCTAGGGCGTTGTTCCACCAGATCGAATAGTTAGGGCCTAAGAAGTGAACGCCAGAAGCATAGAATACAATAAAAATACAACAGTCTTTCCATCCTATAACTGGAATAATTGCAACCCGTGTGAAAGTGATGGTCATTTGTACGTTCCAGGCAACCTAGGCTTCACTCTATGGCGTTCTTCAACCACATCGAATAGCTGCGGCCTCAGACGTCAACGCCTGAAGCATAAAATACAATAAAAATACGACAGTCTTTCCATCCTATAACAGGAGTAATTGCAACCATTGTGAAAGTGATGGTCATTTGTACGTTCCAGGCAACCTAGGCATCACTCTAGGGCGTTGTTCCACCAGATCGAATTGTTATGGCCTAAGAAGTCAACGCCAGAAGCATAAGATGCAATATAAATATAACAGTTTTTCCATCGTATAGAACGAATAATAGCAACCAGTGTGAAAGTTATGGTCATTTCTACTTTCCGGGCAACGTAGGCTTCACGCCTGGGGCGTTGCTCCACCAGATCAAACAGTTAGGGCCTTAGAAGTCAACGCCCGAAGCATAAAATACAATATAAATACAACAGTTTTTCCACCATATAAAACGAATAATTGCAACCAGTATGAAAGTTATGGTCATTTCTACGTTCCGGGCAACCCAGGCTTTACCCTAGGGCGTTGTTCCACCAGATCGAATAGTTAGGGCCTAAGAAGTGAACGCCAGAAGCATAAAATACAATATAAATACAACAGTTTTTCCATCATATAAAACGAGTAATTGCAACCTGTATGAAAGTTGTGGTCATTTCTACTTTCCGGGCAACCCAGGCTACACCCTAGGGCGTTGCTCCAAAAGATCGAATAGTTAGTGCCTTAGAAGTCCACGGCCGAAGCATAAAATACAAAATAAATAGAACTGTTTTTCCGTCGTATAAAACGAATAATTGCAACCAGTATGAAAGTTAACGTCATTTCTACGTTCCGGGCAACCTAGGCTTCACACTAGGGCGTTGATCCACCAGATAGAATAGTTAGGGCCTTAGAAGTCAACGCCAGAAGCATAAAATTCAATAAGGATGCAACAGTTTTTCCATCGTATAGCAGGAATAACTGCAAACAGTGTGAAAGTACTGGTCATTTCTACGTTCCGGGTATCCTAGGCTTTACTCTATGGCGTTGCTCCACCAGATCAAACAGTTAGTTCCTTAGAAGTCAACACCCGAAGCATAAAATACAAAATAAATAGAACAGTTTTTCCATAGTATAAAACGTGTAATAGCAACCAGTGTGAAAGTTATGATCATTTCTACGTTCCGGCAACCTAGGCTTCACTCTAGAGCGTTGCTCCACCAGATCGAATAGTTAGTGCCTTAGAAGTCAACGCCAGAAGCATAAAATACAATATAAATACAACAGTTTTTCCATCATATAAAACGAATAATTGCAACCAGTATGAAAGTTATGGTCATTTCTACGTTCCGGGCAACCCAGGCTTCACCATAGGGCGTTATTCCACCAGATCGAATAGATAGGGCCTAAGAAGTCTACGCCCGGAGCATAAAATACAAAATAAATGGAACAGTTCTTCCATGGTATAAAACAAACACTTGCTACCCGTGTAAAAGTTATGGTCTTTTCTACGTTCCCGGCAACCTAGGCTTCACCCTAGGGCGTTGTTCCACCAGATCGAATAGTTAGGGCCTAAGAAGTGAACGCCAGAAGCATAGAATACAATAAAAATACAACAGTCTTTCCATCCTATAACTGGAATAATTGCAACCCGTGTGAAAGTGATGGTTATTTGTACGTTGCAGGCAACCTAGGCTTCACTCTAGGGCGCTGTTCCACAAGATCGAATTGTTAGGGCGTAAGAAGTCAACGCCAGAAGCATAAGATACAATATAAATATAACAGTTTTGCCATCGTATAGAACGAATAATAGCATCCAGTGTGAAAGTTATGGTCATTTCTACGTTCCGGGCAACCTAAGCTTCACTCTAGGGCGTTGCTCCACCACATCAAACAGTTAGTTCCTTAGAAGTCAACGCCCGAAGCATAAAATACAAAATAAATAGAACAGTTTTTCCTTAGTATAAAAGGAATAATAGCAACCAGTGTGAAAGTTATGATCATTTCTACGTTCGGGCAACCTAGGCCTCACTCTAGCGCGTTGTTCCACCAGACTGAATAATTAGGGCCTAAGAAGTGAACGCCAGCGGCATAAAATACAATATAAATACAACAGTTTTTCCATCATATAAAACGAATAATTGCAACCAGCATTAAAGTTATGGTCATTTCTACGTTCCGGGCAACCTAGGCTTCATTCTATGGCGTTCTTCCACGACATCGAATAGCAACGGCCTCAGAAGTCACCGCCTGAAGCATAAAATACAATAAAAATGCAACAGTCTTTCCGTCCTATAACAGGAATAATTGCAACCCGTGTGAAAGTTATGGCCATTTCTACGTTCCGGGCAACCTAGGCTTCACCCTAGGGCGTTGTTCCACCAGATCGAACAGTTAGGGCCTAAGAAGTGAACGCCAGAAGCATAAAATACAATATAAATACAACAGTTTTTCCATCATATGAAATGAGTAATTGCAACCAGTATGAAAGTTGTGGTAATTTCTACTTTGCGGGCAACCCTGGCTACAGCCTAGGGCGTTGCTCCAACAGATCGAATAGTTGGGCCTAAGAAGTGAACGCCAGAAGCATAAAATACAATATAAGTACAACAGTTTTTCCATCATATAGAACGAGTAATTGCAACCAGTATGAAAGTTAACGTCATTTCTACGTTCCGGGCAACCTAGGCTTTACCCTAGGGCGTTGTTCCACCAGATCGAATAGTTAGGGCCTAAGAAGTGAACGCCAGAAGCATAAAATACAATATAAATACAACAGTTTTTCCATCATATAAAACGAGTAATTGCAACCTGTATGAAAGTTGTGGTCATTTCTACTTTCCGGGCAACCCAGGCTACACCCTAGGGCGTTGCTCCAAAAGATCGAATAGTTAGTGCCTTAGAAGTCCACGGCCGAAGCATAAAATACAAAATAAATAGAACTGTTTTTCCGTCGTATAAAACGAACAATTGCAACCAGTATGAAAGTTAACGTCATTTCTACGTTCCGGGCAACCTAGGCTTCACACTAGGGCGTTGATCCACCAGATAGAATAGTTAGGGCCTTAGAAGTCAACGCCAGAAGCATAAAATTCAATAAGGATGCAACAGTTTTTCCATCGTATAGCAGGAATAACTGCAAACAGTGTGAAAGTACTGGTCATTTCTACGTTCCGGGTATCCTAGGCTTTACTCTAGGGCGTTGTTCCACCAGATCGAACAGTTAGGGCCTTAGAAGGCAACGCCAGAAGCATAAAATACAATATAAATATAACAGTTTTTCCATCGTATAAAACGAATAATAGCAACCAGTGTGAAAGTTATGGTCATTTCTACGTTCCGGGCAACCTAGGCTTCACCCCAGGTAGTTGTTCCAGCAGATCGAATAGTTAGGGCCTAAGAAGTGAACGCCAGCAGCATTAAATACAATATAAATACAACAGTTCTTCCATCATATAAAACGGGTAATTGCAACCAGTATGAAGGTTATGGTCATTTCTACGTTCCGGGCAACCTAGGCTTCACTCTATTGCGTTCTTCCACCACATCGAATAGCTACGGCCTCAGAAGTCAACGCCTGAAGCATAGAATACAATAAAAATACAACAGCCTTTCCATCCTATAACTGGAATAATTGCAACCCGTGTGAAAGTGATGGTCATTTGTACGTTCCAGGCAACCTAGGCTTCACTCTAGGGCGTTGTTCCACCAGATCGAATTGTTAGGGCCTAAGAAGTCAACGCCAGAAGCATAAGATAGTATATAAATATAACAGTTTTTCCATCGTATAGAACGAATAATAGCAACCAGTGTGAAAGTTATGGTCACTTCTACGTTCCAGGCAACCTAGGCTTCACACTAGGGAGTTGCTCCACCAGATCAAACAGATAAGGCCTTAGAAGTCATCGCCCGAAGCATAAAACACAAAATAAATAGAACATTTTTTCCATTGTATAAAACGAATAATAGCAACCAGTGTGAAAGTTATTGTCATTTCTACGTTCCGGGCAACCTAGGCTTCACTCTAGGGCGTTGCTCCACCAGATCAAACAGCTAGGGCGTTAGAAGTCGACGCCCGAAGCATAAAATACAATATAAATATAACAGTTCTTCCATCGTATAGAACGAATAATAGCAACCAGTGTGAAAGTTAACGTTATTTCTACTTTCCGGGCAACCTAGGCTTCACTCTAGGGCGTTGCTCCACCAGATCAAACAGCTAGGGCGTTAGAAGTCAACGCCCGAAGCATAAAATACAATATAAATATAACAGTGCTTCCATCGTATAGAACGAATAATAGCATCCAGTGTGAAAGTTAACGTCATTTCTACTTTCCGGGCAACCTACGCTTCACACTAGGGCGTTGCTCCAACAGATTGAATAGTTAGGGCCTTAGAAGTCAACGCCCGATGCATAAAATACAAAATAAATAGAACAGTTTTTCCATCGTGTAAAACGAATAATTGCTACCGGTGTGAAAGTTATGGTCATTTCTACGTTCCGGTCAACCTAGGCTTCACCATAGGGCGTTATTCCACCAGATCGAATAGATAGGGCCTAAGAAGTCAACGCCCGAAGCATAAAATACAAAATAAATAGAACAGTTTTTCCATGGTATAAAACGAACACTTGCTACCAGTGTAAAAGTTATGGTCATTTCTACGTTCCGGGCAACCTAGGCTTTACCCTAGGGCGTTGTTCCACCAGATCGAATAGTTAGGGCCTAAGAAGTGAACGCCAGAAGCATAAAATACAATATAAATACAACAGTTTTTCCATCATATAAAACGAGTAATTGCAACCTGTATGAAAGTTGTGGTCATTTCTACTTTCCGGGCAACCCAGGCTACACCCTAGGGCGTTGCTCCAACAGATCGAATAGGTAGTGCCTTAGAAGTCAACGCCAGAAGCATAAAATACAAAATAAATAGAACAGTTTTTCCATCATATAAAGCGAATAATTGCAACCAGTATGAAAGTTATGGTCATTTCTACGTTCCGGGCAACCCAGGCTTCACCATAGGGCGTTATTCCACCAGATCGAATAGTTAGGGCCTAAGAAGTCAACGCCCGGAGCATAAAATACAAAATAAATAGAACAGTTTTTCCATGGTATAAAACGAACACTTGCTACCCGTGTAAAAGTTATGGTCATTTCTACGTTCCGGGCAACCTAGGCTTCACCCTAGGGCGTTGTTCCACCAGATCGAATAGTTAGGGCCTAAGAAGTGAACGCCAGAAGCATAGAATACAATAAAAATACAACAGTCTTTCCATCCTATAACTGGAATAATTGCAACCCGTGTGAAAGTGATGGTCATTTGTACGTTCCAGGCAACCTAGGCTTCACTCTAGGGCGTTGTTCCACAAGATCGAATTGTTAGGGCGTAAGAAGTCAACGCCAGAAGCATAACATACAATATAAATATAACAGTTTTGCCATCGTATAGAACGAATAATAGCATCCAGTGTGAAAGTTAACGTCATTTCTACTTTCCGGGCAACCTAGGCTTCACCCTAGGGCGTTGCTCCAACAGATTGAATAGTTAGGGCCTTAGAAGTCAACGCCCGATGCATAAAATACAAAATAAATAGAACAGTTTTTCCATCGTGTAAAACGAATAATTGCTACCGGTGTGAAAGTTATGGTCATTTCTACGTTCCGGTCAACCTATGCTTCACCATAGGGCGTTGTTCCACCAGATCGAATAGTTAGGGCCTAAGAAGTCAACGCCCGAAGCTTGAAATACAAAATAAATAGAACAGTTCTTCCATGGTATAAAACGAACACTTGCTACCAGTGTAAAGGTTATGGTCATTTCTACGTTCCGGGAAACCTTGGCTTCACCCTAGGTCGTTGTTCCACCAGATCGAATAGTTAGGGCCTAAGAAGTGAACGCCAGAAGCATAAAATACAATATAAATACAACAGTTTTTCCATCATATAAAACGTGTAATTGCAACCAGTATGAAAGTTGTGGTCATTTCTACTTTCCGGGCAACCCTGGCTACGCCCTACGGCGTTGCTCCAACAGATCGAATAGTTAGGGCCTAAGAAGTGAACGCCAGAAGCATAAAATACAATATAAATACAACAGTTTTTCCATCATATAAAACGAGTAATTGCAACCAGTATGAAAGTTGTTATCATTTCTACTTTCCGGGCAACCCAGGCTACACCCTAGGGCGTTGCTCCACCAGATCGAATAGTTAGGGCCTTAGAAGTCAACGCCAGAATCATAAAATACATTAAAGATGCAACTGCTTTTCCATCGTATTAAACGAATAATTTCAACCAGTGTGAATGGTATGGTCATTTCTACATTCCGAGCAACCTAGGCTTCACTCTAGGGCGTTGGTCCAACAGATTGAATAGTTAGGGCCTTAGGAGTCAACGCCTGAATCATAAAATACAATATAAATATAACAGTCTTTCCATCATATAACAGGAATAATAGCAACCAGTTTTAAAGTGATGGTCATTTCTACGTTCCGGGCAACCTAGGCTTCACTCTAGAGCGTTGCTCCACCAGATCGAATAGTTAGGGCCTAAGAAGTCAACGCCCGGAGCATAAAATACAAAATAAATAGAACAGTTTTTCCATGGTATAAAACGAACACTTGCTACCCGTGTAAAAGTTATGGTCATTTCTACGTTCCGGGCAACCTAGGCTTCACCCTAGGGCGTTGTTCCACCAGATCGTATAGTTAGGGCCTAAGAAGTGAACGCCAGAAGCATAGAATACAATAAAAATACAACAGTCTTTCCATCCTATAACTGGAATAATTGCAACCCGTGTGAAAGTGATGGTCATTTGTACGTTCCAGGCAACCTAGGCTTCACTCTAGGGCGTTGTTCCACAAGATCGAATTGTTAGGGCGTAAGAAGTCAACGCCAGAAGCATAAGATACAATATAAATATAACAGTTTTGCCATCGTATAGAACGAATAATAGCATCCAGTGTGAAAGTTAACGTCATTTCTACTTTCCGGGCAACCTAGGCTTCACCCTAGGGCGTTGCTCCAACAGATTGAATAGTTAGGGCCTTAGAAGTCAAAGCCCGATGCATAAAATACAAAATAAATAGAACAGTTTTTCCATGGTATAAAACGAACACTTGCTACCAGTGTAAAAGTTATGGTCATTTCTACGTTCCGGGCAACCTAGGCTTTACCCTAGGGCGTTGTTCCACCAGATCGAATAGTTAGGGCCTAAGAAGTGAACGCCAGAAGCATAAAATACAATATAAATACAACAGTTTTTCCATCATATAAAACGAGTAATTGCAACCTGTATGAAAGTTGTGGTCATTTCTACTTTCCGGGCAACCCAGGCTACACCCTAGGGCGTTGCTCCAAAAGATCGAATAGTTAGTGCCTTAGAAGTCCACGGCCGAAGCATAAAATACAAAATAAATAGAACTGTTTTTCCGTCGTATAAAACGAATAATTGCAACCAGTATGAAAGTTAACGTCATTTCTACGTTCCGGGCAACCTAGGCTTCACACTAGGGCGTTGATCCACCAGATAGAATAGTTAGGGCCTTAGAAGTCAACGCCCGGAGCATAAAATACAAAATAAATAGAACAGTTTTTCCATGGTATAAAACGAACACTTGCTACCCGTGTAAAAGTTATGGTCATTTCTACGTTCCGGGCAACCTAGGCTTCACCCTAGGGCGTTGTTCCACCAGATCGAATAGTTAGGGCCTAAGAAGTGAACGCCAGAAGCATAGAATACAATAAAAATACAACAGTCTTTCCATCCTATAACTGGAATAATTGCAACCCGTGTGAAAGTGATGGTCATTTGTACGTTCCAGGCAACCTAGGCTTCACTCTAGGGCGTTGTTCCACAAGATCGAATTGTTAGGGCGTAAGAAGTCAACGCCAGAAGCATAACATACAATATAAATATAACAGTTTTGCCATCGTATAGAACGAATAATAGCATCCAGTGTGAAAGTTAACGTCATTTCTACTTTCCGGGCAACCTACGCTTCACACTAGGGCGTTGCTCCAACAGATTGAATAGTTAGGGCCTTAGAAGTCAACGCCCGATGCATAAAATACAAAATAAATAGAACAGTTTTTCCATCGTGTAAAACGAATAATTGCTACCGGTGTGAAAGTTATGGTCATTTCTACGTTCCGATCAACCTAGGCTTCACCATAGGGCGTTATTCCACCAGATCGAATAGATAGGGCCTAAGAAGTCAACGCCCGAAGCATAAACTACAAAATAAATAGAACAGTTTTTCCATGGTATAAAACGAACACTTGCTACCAGTGTAAAAGTTATGGTCATTTCTACGTTCCGGGCAACCTAGGCTTTACCCTAGGGCGTTGTTCCACCAGATCGAATAGTTAGGGCCTAAGAAGTGAACGCCAGAAGCATAAAATACAATATAAATACAACAGTTTTTCCATCATATAAAACGAGTAATTGCAACCTGTATGAAAGTTGTGGTCATTTCTACTTTCCGGGCAACCCAGGCTACACCCTAGGGCGTTGCTCCAACAGATCGAATAGGTAGTGCCTTAGAAGTCAACGCCAGAAGCATAAAATACAAAATAAATAGAACAGTTTTTCCATCATATAAAGCGAATAATTGCAACCAGTATGAAAGTTATGGTCATTTCTACGTTCCGGGCAACCCAGGCTTCACCATAGGGCGTTATTCCACCAGATCGAATAGTTAGGGCCTAAGAAGTCAACGCCCGGAGCATAAAATACAAAATAAATAGAACAGTTTTTCCATGGTATAAAACGAACACTTGCTACCCGTGTAAAAGTTATGGTCATTTCTACGTTCCGGGCAACCTAGGCTTCACCCTAGGGCGTTGTTCCACCAGATCGAATAGTTAGGGCCTAAGAAGTGAACGCCAGAAGCATAGAATACAATAAAAATACAACAGTCTTTCCATCCTATAACTGGAATAATTGCAACCCGTGTGAAAGTGATGGTCATTTGTACGTTCCAGGCAACCTAGGCTTCACTCTAGGGCGTTGTTCCACAAGATCGAATTGTTAGGGCGTAAGAAGTCAACGCCAGAAGCATAACATACAATATAAATATAACAGTTTTGCCATCGTATAGAACGAATAATAGCATCCAGTGTGAAAGTTAACGTCATTTCTACTTTCCGGGCAACCTAGGCTTCACCCTAGGGCGTTGCTCCAACAGATTGAATAGTTAGGGCCTTAGAAGTCAACGCCCGATGCATAAAATACAAAATAAATAGAACAGTTTTTCCATGGTATAAAACGAACACTTGCTACCAGTGTAAAAGTTATGGTCATTTCTACGTTCCGGGCAACCTAGGCTTTACCCTAGGGCGTTGTTCCACCAGATCGAATAGTTAGGGCCTAAGAAGTGAACGCCAGAAGCATAAAATACAATATAAATACAACAGTTTTTCCATCATATAAAACGAGTAATTGCAACCTGTATGAAAGTTGTGGTCATTTCTACTTTCCGGGCAACCCAGGCTACACCCTAGGGCGTTGCTCCAACAGATCGAATAGGTAGTGCCTTAGAAGTCAACGCCAGAAGCATAAAATACAAAATAAATAGAACAGTTTTTCCATCATATAAAGCGAATAATTGCAACCAGTATGAAAGTTATGGTCATTTCTACGTTCCGGGCAACCCAGGCTTCACCATAGGGCGTTATTCCACCAGATCGAATAGTTAGGGCCTAAGAAGTCAACGCCCGGAGCATAAAATACAAAATAAATAGAACAGTTTTTCCATGGTATAAAACGAACACTTGCTACCCGTGTAAAAGTTATGGTCATTTCTACGTTCCGGGCAACCTAGGCTTCACCCTAGGGCGTTGTTCCACCAGATCGAATAGTTAGGGCCTAAGAAGTGAACGCCAGAAGCATAGAATACAATAAAAATACAACAGTCTTTCCATCCTATAACTGGAATAATTGCAACCCGTGTGAAAGTGATGGTCATTTGTACGTTCCAGGCAACCTAGGCTTCACTCTAGGGCGTTGTTCCACAAGATCGAATTGTTAGGGCGTAAGAAGTCAACGCCAGAAGCATAACATACAATATAAATATAACAGATTTGCCATCGTATAGAACGAATAATAGCATCCAGTGTGAAAGTTAACGTCATTTCTACTTTCCGGGCAACCTAGGCTTCACCCTAGGGCGTTGCTCCAACAGATTGAATAGTTAGGGCCTTAGAAGTCAACGCCCGATGCATAAAATACAAAATAAATAGAACAGTTTTTCCATCGTGTAAAACGAATAATTGCTACCGGTGTGAAAGTTATGGTCATTTCTACGTTCCGGTCAACCTAGGCTTCACCATAGGGCGTTGTTCCACCAGATCGAATAGTTAGGGCCTAAGAAGTCAACGCCCGAAGCTTGAAATACAAAATAAATAGAACAGTTCTTCCATGGTATAAAACGAACACTTGCTACCAGTGTAAAGGTTATGGTCATTTCTACGTTCCGGGAAACCTTGGCTTCACCCTAGGTCGTTGTTCCACCAGATCGAATAGTTAGGGCCTAAGAAGTGAACGCCAGAAGCATAAAATACAATATAAATACAACAGTTTTTCCATCATATAAAACGTGTAATTGCAACCAGTATGAAAGTTGTGGTCATTTCTACTTTCCGGGCAACCCTGGCTACGCCCTACGGCGTTGCTCCAACAGATCGAATAGTTAGGGCCTAAGAAGTGAACGCCAGAAGCATAAAATACAATATAAATACAACAGTTTTTCCATCATATAAAACGAGTAATTGCAACCAGTATGAAAGTTGTTATCATTTCTACTTTCCGGGCAACCCAGGCTACACCCTAGGGCGTTGCTCCACCAGATCGAATAGTTAGGGCCTTAGAAGTCAACGCCAGAATCATAAAATACATTAAAGATGCAACTGCTTTTCCATCGTATTAAACGAATAATTTCAACCAGTGTGAATGGTATGGTCATTTCTACATTCCGAGCAACCTAGGCTTCACTCTAGGGCGTTGGTCCAACAGATTGAATAGTTAGGGCCTTAGGAGTCAACGCCTGAATCATAAAATACAATATAAATATAACAGTCTTTCCATCATATAACAGGAATAATAGCAACCAGTTTTAAAGTGATGGTCATTTCTACGTTCCGGGCAACCTAGGCTTCACTCTAGAGCGTTGCTCCACCAGATCGAATAGTTAGGGCCTAAGAAGTCAACGCCCGGAGCATAAAATACAAAATAAATAGAACAGTTTTTCCATGGTATAAAACGAACACTTGCTACCCGTGTAAAAGTTATGGTCATTTCTACGTTCCGGGCAACCTAGGCTTCACCCTAGGGCGTTGTTCCACCAGATCGTATAGTTAGGGCCTAAGAAGTGAACGCCAGAAGCATAGAATACAATAAAAATACAACAGTCTTTCCATCCTATAACTGGAATAATTGCAACCCGTGTGAAAGTGATGGTCATTTGTACGTTCCAGGCAACCTAGGCTTTACTCTAGGGCGTTGTTCCACAAGATCGAATTGTTAGGGCGTAAGAAGTCAACGCCAGAAGCATAAGATACAATATAAATATAACAGTTTTGCCATCGTATAGAACGAATAATAGCATCCAGTGTGAAAGTTAACGTCATTTCTACTTTCCGGGCAACCTAGGCTTCACCCTAGGGCGTTGCTCCAACAGATTGAATAGTTAGGGCCTTAGAAGTCAACGCCCGATGCATAAAATACAAAATAAATAGAACAGTTTTTCCATGGTATAAAACGAACACTTGCTACCAGTGTAAAAGTTATGGTCATTTCTACGTTCCGGGCAACCTAGGCTTTACCCTAGGGCGTTGTTCCACCAGATCGAATAGTTAGGGCCTAAGAAGTGAACGCCAGAAGCATAAAATACAATATAAATACAACAGTTTTTCCATCATATAAAACGAGTAATTGCAACCTGTATGAAAGTTGTGGTCATTTCTACTTTCCGGGCAACCCAGGCTACACCCTAGGGCGTTGCTCCAAAAGATCGAATAGTTAGTGCCTTAGAAGTCCACGGCCGAAGCATAAAATACAAAATAAATAGAACTGTTTTTCCGTCGTATAAAACGAATAATTGCAACCAGTATGAAAGTTAACGTCATTTCTACGTTCCGGGCAACCTAGGCTTCACACTAGGGCGTTGATCCACCAGATAGAATAGTTAGGGCCTTAGAAGTCAACGCCAGAAGCATAAAATTCAATAAGGATGCAACAGTTTTTCCATCGTATAGCAGGAATAACTGCAAACAGTGTGAAAGTACTGGTCATTTCTACGTTCCGGGTATCCTAGGCTTTACTCTATGGCGTTGCTCCACCAGATCAAACAGTTAGTTCCTTAGAAGTCAACACCCGAAGCATAAAATACAAAATAAATAGAACAGTTTTTCCATAGTATAAAACGTGTAATAGCAACCAGTGTGAAAGTTATGATCATTTCTACGTTCCGGCAACCTAGGCTTCACTCTAGAGCGTTGCTCCACCAGATCGAATAGTTAGTGCCTTAGAAGTCAACGCCAGAAGCATAAAATACAATATAAATACAACAGTTTTTCCATCATATAAAACGAATAATTGCAACCAGTATGAAAGTTATGGTCATTTCTACGTTCCGGGCAACCCAGGCTTCACCATAGGGCGTTATTCCACCAGATCGAATAGATAGGGCCTAAGAAGTCTACGCCCGGAGCATAAAATACAAAATAAATGGAACAGTTCTTCCATGGTATAAAACAAACACTTGCTACCCGTGTAAAAGTTATGGTCTTTTCTACGTTCCCGGCAACCTAGGCTTCACCCTAGGGCGTTGTTCCACCAGATCGAATAGTTAGGGCCTAAGAAGTGAACGCCAGAAGCATAGAATACAATAAAAATACAACAGTCTTTCCATCCTATAACTGGAATAATTGCAACCCGTGTGAAAGTGATGGTTATTTGTACGTTGCAGGCAACCTAGGCTTCACTCTAGGGCGCTGTTCCACAAGATCGAATTGTTAGGGCGTAAGAAGTCAACGCCAGAAGCATAAGATACAATATAAATATAACAGTTTTGCCATCGTATAGAACGAATAATAGCATCCAGTGTGAAAGTTATGGTCATTTCTACGTTCCGGGCAACCTAGGCTTCACTCTAGGGCGTTGCTCCACCACATCAAACAGTTAGTTCCTTAGAAGTCAACGCCCGAAGCATAAAATACAAAATAAATAGAACAGTTTTTCCTTAGTATAAAAGGAATAATAGCAACCAGTGTGAAAGTTATGATCATTTCTACGTTCGGGCAACCTAGGCCTCACTCTAGCGCGTTGTTCCACCAGACTGAATAATTAGGGCCTAAGAAGTGAACGCCAGCGGCATAAAATACAATATAAATGCAACAGTTTTTCCATCATATAAAACGAATAATTGCAACCAGCATTAAAGTTATGGTCATTTCTACGTTCCGGGCAACCTAGGCTTCATTCTATGGCGTTCTTCCACGACATCGAATAGCAACGGCCTCAGAAGTCACCGCCTGAAGCATAAAATACAATAAAAATGCAACAGTCTTTCCGTCCTATAACAGGAATAATTGCAACCCGTGTGAAAGTTATGGCCATTTCTACGTTCCGGGCAACCTAGGCTTCACCCTAGGGCGTTGTTCCACCAGATCGAACAGTTAGGGCCTAAGAAGTGAACGCCAGAAGCATAAAATACAATATAAATACAACAGTTTTTCCATCATATGAAATGAGTAATTGCAACCAGTATGAAAGTTGTGGTAATTTCTACTTTGCGGGCAACCCTGGCTACAGCCTAGGGCGTTGCTCCAACAGATCGAATAGTTGGGCCTAAGAAGTGAACGCCAGAAGCATAAAATACAATATAAGTACAACAGTTTTTCCATCATATAGAACGAGTAATTGCAACCAGTATGAAAGTTGTTGTCATTTCTACTTTCCGGGCAACCCAGGCTTCACCATAGGGCGTTATTCCACCAGATCGAATAGTTAGGGCCTAAGAAGTCAACGCCCGGAGCATAAAATACAAAATAAATAGAACAGTTTTTCCATAGTATAAAACGTGTAATAGCAACCAGTGTGAAAGTTATGATCATTTCTACGTTCCGGCAACCTAGGCTTCACTCTAGAGCGTTGCTCCACCAGATCGAATAGTTAGTGCCTTAGAAGTCAACGCCAGAAGCATAAAATACAATATAAATACAACAGTTTTTCCATCATATAAAACGAATAATTGCAACCAGTATGAAAGTTGTGGTCATTTCTACTTTCCGGGCAACCCAGGCTACACCCTAGGGCGTTGCTCCAAAAGATCGAATAGTTAGTGCCTTAGAAGTCCACGGCCGAAGCATAAAATACAATAAAAATACGACAGTCTTTCCATCCTATAACAGGAGTAATTGCAACCATTGTGAAAGTGATGGTCATTTGTACGTTCCAGGCAACCTAGGCATCACTCTAGGGCGTTGTTCCACCAGATCGAATTGTTATGGCCTAAGAAGTCAACGCCAGAAGCATAAGATGCAATATAAATATAACAGTTTTTCCATCGTATAGAACGAATAATAGCAACCAGTGTGAAAGTTATGGTCATTTCTACTTTCCGGGCAACGTAGGCTTCACGCCTGGGGCGTTGCTCCACCAGATCAAACAGTTAGGGCCTTAGAAGTCAACGCCCGAAGCATAAAATACAATATAAATACAACAGTTTTTCCACCATATAAAACGAATAATTGCAACCAGTATGAAAGTTATGGTCATTTCTACGTTCCGGGCAACCCAGGCTTCACCATAGGGCGTTATTCCACCAGATCGAATAGTTAGGGCCTAAGAAGTCAACGCCCGGAGCATAAAATACAAAATAAATAGAACAGTTTTTCCATGGTATAAAACGAACACTTGCTACCCGTGTAAAAGTTATGGTCATTTCTACGTTCCGGGCAACCTAGGCTTCACCCTAGGGCGTTGTTCCACCAGATCGTATAGTTAGGGCCTAAGAAGTGAACGCCAGAAGCATAGAATACAATAAAAATACAACAGTCTTTCCATCCTATAACTGGAATAATTGCAACCCGTGTGAAAGTGATGGTCATTTGTACGTTCCAGGCAACCTAGGCTTCACTCTAGGGCGTTGTTCCACAAGATCGAATTGTTAGGGCGTAAGAAGTCAACGCCAGAAGCATAAGATACAATATAAATATAACAGTTTTGCCATCGTATAGAACGAATAATAGCATCCAGTGTGAAAGTTAACGTCATTTCTACTGTCCGGGCAACCTAGGCTTCACCCTAGGGCGTTGCTCCAACAGATTGAATAGTTAGGGCCTTAGAAGTCAACGCCCGATGCATAAAATACAAAATAAATAGAACAGTTTTTCCATGGTATAAAACGAACACTTGCTACCAGTGTAAAAGTTATGGTCATTTCTACGTTCCGGGCAACCTAGGCTTTACCCTAGGGCGTTGTTCCACCAGATCGAATAGTTAGGGCCTAAGAAGTGAACGCCAGAAGCATAAAATACAATATAAATACAACAGTTTTTCCATCATATAAAACGAGTAATTGCAACCTGTATGAAAGTTGTGGTCATTTCTACTTTCCGGGCAACCCAGGCTACACCCTAGGGCGTTGCTCCAAAAGATCGAATAGTTAGTGCCTTAGAAGTCCACGGCCGAAGCATAAAATACAAAATAAATAGAACTGTTTTTCCGTCGTATAAAACGAATAATTGCAACCAGTATGAAAGTTAACGTCATTTCTACGTTCCGGGCAACCTAGGCTTCACACTAGGGCGTTGATCCACCAGATAGAATAGTTAGGGCCTTAGAAGTCAACGCCAGAAGCATAAAATTCAATAAGGATGCAACAGTTTTTCCATCGTATAGCAGGAATAACTGCAAACAGTGTGAAAGTACTGGTCATTTCTACGTTCCGGGTATCCTAGGCTTTACTCTATGGCGTTGCTCCACCAGATCAAACAGTTAGTTCCTTAGAAGTCAACACCCGAAGCATAAAATACAAAATAAATAGAACAGTTTTTCCATAGTATAAAACGTGTAATAGCAACCAGTGTGAAAGTTATGATCATTTCTACGTTCCGGCAACCTAGGCTTCACTCTAGAGCGTTGCTCCACCAGATCGAATAGTTAGTGCCTTAGAAGTCAACGCCAGAAGCATAAAATACAATATAAATACAACAGTTTTTCCATCATATAAAACGAATAATTGCAACCAGTATGAAAGTTATGGTCATTTCTACGTTCCGGGCAACCCAGGCTTCACCATAGGGCGTTATTCCACCAGATCGAATAGATAGGGCCTAAGAAGTCTACGCCCGGAGCATAAAATACAAAATAAATGGAACAGTTCTTCCATGGTATAAAACAAACACTTGCTACCCGTGTAAAAGTTATGGTCTTTTCTACGTTCCCGGCAACCTAGGCTTCACCCTAGGGCGTTGTTCCACCAGATCGAATAGTTAGGGCCTAAGAAGTGAACGCCAGAAGCATAGAATACAATAAAAATACAACAGTCTTTCCATCCTATAACTGGAATAATTGCAACCCGTGTGAAAGTGATGGTTATTTGTACGTTGCAGGCAACCTAGGCTTCACTCTAGGGCGCTGTTCCACAAGATCGAATTGTTAGGGCGTAAGAAGTCAACGCCAGAAGCATAAGATACAATATAAATATAACAGTTTTGCCATCGTATAGAACGAATAATAGCATCCAGTGTGAAAGTTATGGTCATTTCTACGTTCCGGGCAACCTAGGCTTCACTCTAGGGCGTTGCTCCACCACATCAAACAGTTAGTTCCTTAGAAGTCAACGCCCGAAGCATAAAATACAAAATAAATAGAACAGTTTTTCCTTAGTATAAAAGGAATAATAGCAACCAGTGTGAAAGTTATGATCATTTCTACGTTCGGGCAACCTAGGCCTCACTCTAGCGCGTTGTTCCACCAGACTGAATAATTAGGGCCTAAGAAGTGAACGCCAGCGGCATAAAATACAATGTAAATACAACAGTTTTTCCATCATATAAAACGAATAATTGCAACCAGCATTAAAGTTATGGTCATTTCTACGTTCCGGGCAACCTAGGCTTCATTCTATGGCGTTCTTCCACGACATCGAATAGCAACGGCCTCAGAAGTCACCGCCTGAAGCATAAAATACAATAAAAATGCAACAGTCTTTCCGTCCTATAACAGGAATAATTGCAACCCGTGTGAAAGTTATGGCCATTTCTACGTTCCGGGCAACCTAGGCTTCACCCTAGGGCGTTGTTCCACCAGATCGAACAGTTAGGGCCTAAGAAGTGAACGCCAGAAGCATAAAATACAATATAAATACAACAGTTTTTCCATCATATGAAATGAGTAATTGCAACCAGTATGAAAGTTGTTGTCATTTCTACTTTCCGGGCAACCCAGGCTTCACCATAGGGCGTTATTCCACCAGATCGAATAGTTAGGGCCTTAGAAGTGAACGCCAGAAGCATAAAATACAATATAAATACAACAGTTTTTCCATCATATGAAATGAGTAATTGCAACCAGTATGAAAGTTGTGGTAATTTCTACTTTGCGGGCAACCCTGGCTACAGCCTAGGGCGTTGCTCCAACAGATCGAATAGTTGGGCCTAAGAAGTGAACGCCAGAAGCATAAAATACAATATAAGTACAACAGTTTTTCCATCATATAGAACGAGTAATTGCAACCAGTATGAAAGTTGTTGTCATTTCTACTTTCCGGGCAACCCAGGCTTCACCATAGGGCGTTATTCCACCAGGTCGAATAGTTAGGGCCTAAGAAGTCAACGCCCGGAGCATAAAATACAAAATAAATAGAACAGTTTTTCCATAGTATAAAACGTGTAATAGCAACCAGTGTGAAAGTTATGATCATTTCTACGTTCCGGCAACCCAGGCTTCACTCTAGAGCGTTGCTCCACCAGATCGAATAGTTAGTGCCTTAGAAGTCAACGCCAGAAGCATAAAATACAATATAAATACAACAGTTTTTCCATCATATAAAACGAATAATTGCAACCAGTATGAAAGTTGTGGTCATTTCTACTTTCCGGGCAACCCAGGCTACACCCTAGGGCGTTGCTCCAAAAGATCGAATAGTTAGTGCCTTAGAAGTCCACGGCCGAAGCATAAAATACAAAATAAATAGAACTGTTTTTCCGTCGTATAAAACGAATAATTGCAACCCGTATGAAAGTTAACGTCATTTCTACGTTCCGGGACAACCTAGGCTTCACACTAGGGCGTTGCTCCACCACATCAAACAGTTAGTTCCTTAGAAGTCAACGCCCGAAGCATAAAATACAAAATAAATAGAACAGTTTTTCCTTAGTATAAAAGGAATAATAGCAACCAGTGTGAAAGTTATGATCATTTCTACGTTCCGGCAACCTAGGCCTCACTCTAGCGCGTTGTTCCACCAGACTGAATAATTAGGGCCTAAGAAGTGAACGCCAGCGGCATAAAATACAATATAAATACAACAGTTTTTCCATCATATAAAACGAATAATTGCAACCAGCATGAAAGTTATGGTCATTTCTACGTTCCGGGCAACCTAGGCTTCATTCTATGGCGTTCTTCCACGACATCGAATAGCAACGGCCTCAGAAGTCACCGCCTGAAGCATAAAATACAATAAAAATGCAACAGTCTTTCCGTCCTATAACAGGAATAATTGCAACCCGTGTGAAAGTTATGGCCATTTCTACGTTCCGCGCAACCTAGGCTTCACCCTAGGGCGTTGTTCCACCAGATCGAACAGTTAGGGCCTAAGAAGTGAACGCCAGAAGCATAAAATACAATATAAATACAACAGTTTTTCCATCATATGAAATGAGTAATTGCAACCAGTATGAAAGTTGTGGTAATTTCTACTTTGCGGGCAACCCTGGCTACAGCCTAGGGCGTTGCTCCAACAGATCGAATAGTTGGGCCTAAGAAGTGAACGCCAGAAGCATAAAATACAATATAAGTACAACAGTTTTTCCATCATATAGAACGAGTAATTGCAACCAGTATGAAAGTTGTTGTCATTTCTACTTTCCGGGCAACCCAGGCTTCACCATAGGGCGTTATTCCACCAGATCGAATAGTTAGGGCCTAAGAAGTCAACGCCCGGAGTATAAAATACAAAATAAAAAGAACAGTTTTTCCATGGTATAAAACGAACACTTGCTACCCGTGTAAAAGTTATGGTCATTTCTACGTTCCGGGCAACCTAGGCTTCACCCTAGGGCGTTGTTCCACCACATCGAATAGTTAGGGCCTAAGAAGTGAACGCCAGAAGCATAGAATACAATAAAAATACAACAGTCTTTCCATCCTATAACTGGAATAATTGCAACCCGTGTGAAAGTGATGGTCATTTGTACGTTCCAGGCAACCTAGGCATCACTCTAGGGCGTTGTTCCACAAGATCGAATTGTTAGGGCGTAAGAAGTCAACGCCAGAAGCATAAGATACAATATAAATATAACAGTTTTGCCATCGTATAGAACGAATAATAGCATCCAGTGTGAAAGTTAACGTCATTTCTACTTTCCGGGCAACCTAGGCTTCACCCTAGGGCGTTGCTCCAACAGATTGAATAGTTAGGGCCTTAGAAGTCAACGCCCGATGCATAAAATACAAAATAAATAGAACAGTTTTTCCATCGTGTAAAACGAATAATTGCTACCGGTGTGAAAGTTATGACCATTTCTACGTTCCGGTCAACCTAGGCTTCACCATAGGGCGTTATTCCACCAGATCGAATAGATAGGGCCTAAGAAGTCAACGCCCGAAGCATAAAATACAAAATAAATAGAACAGTTTTTCCATGGTATAAAACGAACACTTGCTACCAGTGTAAAAGTTATGGTCATTTCTACGTTCCGGGCAACCTAGGCTTTACCCTAGGGCGTTGTTCCACCAGATCGAATAGTTAGGGCCGAAGAAGTGAACGCCAGAAGCATAAAATACAATATAAATACAACAGTTTTTCCATCATATAAAACGAGTAATTGCAACCTGTATGAAGGTTGTGGTCATTTCTACTTTCCGGGCAACCCAGGCTACACCCTAGGGCGTTGCTCCAACAGACCGAATAGGTAGTGCCTTAGAAGTCAACGCCAGAAGCATAAAATACAAAATAAATACAACAGTTTTTCCATCATATAAAACGAATAATTGCAACCAGTATGAAAGTTATGGTCATTTCTACGTTCCGGGCAACCCAGGCTTCACCATAGGGCGTTATTCCACCAGATCGAATTGGTATGGCCTAAGAAGTCAACGCCAGAAGCATAAGATGCAATATAAATATAACAGTTTTTCCATCGTATAGAACGAATAATAGCAACCAGTGTGAAAGTTATGGTCATTTCTACTTTCCGGGCAACGTAGGCTTCACGCCTGGGGCGTTGCTCCACCAGATCAAACAGTTAGGGCCTAAGAAGTCAACGCCCGGAGCATAAAATGCAAAATAAATAGAACAGTTTTTCCATGGTATAAAACGAACACTTGCTACCCGTGTAAAAGTTATGGTCATTTCTACGTTCCGGGCAACCTAGGCTTCACCCTAGGGCGTTGTTCCACCAGATCGTATAGTTAGGGCCTAAGAAGTGAACGCCAGAAGCATAGAATACAATAAAAATACAACAGTCTTTCCATCCTATAACTGGAATAATTGCAACCCGTGTGAAAGTGATGGTCATTTGTACGTTCCAGGCAACCTAGGCTTCACTCTAGGGCGTTGTTCCACAAGATCGAATTGTTAGGGCGTAAGAAGTCAACGCCAGAAGCATAAGATACAATATAAATATAACAGTTTTGCCATCGTATAGAACGAATAATAGCATCCAGTGTGAAAGTTAACGTCATTTCTACTTTCCGGGCAACCTAGGCTTCACCCTAGGGCGTTGCTCCAACAGATTGAATAGTTAGGGCCTTAGAAGTCAACGCCCGATGCATAAAATACAAAATAAATAGAACAGTTTTTCCATCGTGTAAAACGAATAATTGCTACCGGTGTGAAAGTTATGGTCATTTCTACGTTCCGGTCAACCTAGGCTTCACCATAGGGCGTTATTCCACCAGATCGAATAGATAGGGCCTAAGAAGTCAACGCCCGAAGCATAAAATACAAAATAAATAGAACAGTTTTTCCATGGTATAAAACGAACACTTGCTACCAGTGTAAAAGTTATGGTCATTTCTACGTTCCGGGCAACCTAGGCTTTACCCTAGGGCGTTGTTCCACCAGATCGAATAGTTAGGGCCTAAGAAGTGAACGCCAGAAGCATAAAATACAATATAAATACAACAGTTTTTCCATCATATAAAACGAGTAATTGCAACCTGTATGAAAGTTGTGGTCATTTCTACTTTCCGGGCAACCCAGGCTACACCCTAGGGCGTTGCTCCAAAAGATCGAATAGTTAGTGCCTTAGAAGTCCACGGCCGAAGCATAAAATACAAAATAAATAGAACTGTTTTTCCGTCGTATAAAACGAACAATTGCAACCAGTATGAAAGTTAACGTCATTTCTACGTTCCGGGCAACCTAGGCTTCACACTAGGGCGTTGATCCACCAGATAGAATAGTTAGGGCCTTAGAAGTGAACGCCAGAAGCATAAAATTCAATAAGGATGCAACAGTTTTTCCATCGTATAGCAGGAATAACTGCAAACAGTGTGAAAGTACTGGTCATTTCTACGTTCCGGGTATCCTAGGCTTTACTCTAGGGCGTTGTTCCACCAGATCGAACAGTTAGGGCCTTAGAAGGCAACGCCAGAAGCATAAAATACAATATAAATATAACAGTTTTTCCATCGTATAAAACGAATAATAGCAACCAGTGTGAAAGTTATGGTCATTTCTACGTTCCGGGCAACCTAGGCTTCACCCCAGGTAGTTGTTCCAGCAGATCGAATAGTTAGGGCCTAAGAAGTGAACGCCAGCAGCATTAAATACAATATAAATACAACAGTTCTTCCATCATATAAAACGGGTAATTGCAACCAGCATTAAAGTTATGGTCATTTCTACGTTCCGGGCAACCTAGGCTTCATTCTATGGCGTTCTTCCACGACATCGAATAGCAACGGCCTCAGAAGTCACCGCCTGAAGCATAAAATACAATAAAAATGCAACAGTCTTTCCGTCCTATAACAGGAATAATTGCAACCCGTGTGAAAGTTATGGCCATTTCTACGTTCCGGGCAACCTAGGCTTCACCCTAGGGCGTTGTTCCACCAGATCGAACAGTTAGGGCCTAAGAAGTGAACGCCAGAAGCATAAAATACAATATAAATACAACAGTTTTTCCATCATATGAAATGAGTAATTGCAACCAGTATGAAAGTTGTGGTAATTTCTACTTTGCGGGCAACCCCGGCTACAGCCTAGGGCGTTGCTCCAACAGATCGAATAGTTGGGCCTAAGAAGTGAACGCCAGAAGCATAAAATACAATATAAGTACAACAGTTTTTCCATCATATAGAACGAGTAATTGCAACCAGTATGAAAGTTGTTGTCATTTCTACTTTCCGGGCAACCCAGGCTTCACCATAGGGCGTTATTCCACCAGATCGAATAGTTAGGGCCTAAGAAGTCAACGCCCGGAGCATAAAATACAAAATAAATAGAACAGTTTTTCCATAGTATAAAACGTGTAATAGCAACCAGTGTGAAAGTTATGATCATTTCTACGTTCCGGCAACCTAGGCTTCACTCTAGAGCGTTGCTCCACCAGATCGAATAGTTAGTGCCTTAGAAGTCAACGCCAGAAGCATAAAATACAATATAAATACAACAGTTTTTCCATCATATAAAACGAATAATTGCAACCAGTATGAAAGTTGTGGTCATTTCTACTTTCCGGGCAACCCAGGCTACACCCTAGGGCGTTGCTCCAAAAGATCGAATAGTTAGTGCCTTAGAAGTCCACGGCCGAAGCATAAAATACAATAAAAATACGACAGTCTTTCCATCCTATAACAGGAGTAATTGCAACCATTGTGAAAGTGATGGTCATTTGTACGTTCCAGGCAACCTAGGCATCACTCTAGGGCGTTGTTCCACCAGATCGAATTGTTATGGCCTAAGAAGTCAACGCCAGAAGCATAAGATGCAATATAAATATAACAGTTTTTCCATCGTATAGAACGAATAATAGCAACCAGTGTGAAAGTTATGGTCATTTCTACTTTCCGGGCAACGTAGGCTTCACGCCTGGGGCGTTGCTCCACCAGATCAAACAGTTAGGGCCTTAGAAGTCTACGCCCGAAGCATAAAATACAATATAAATACAACAGTTTTTCCACCATATAAAACGAATAATTGCAACCAGTATGAAAGTTATGGTCATTTCTACGTTCCGGGCAACCCAGGCTTCACCATAGGGCGTTATTCCACCAGATCGAATAGTTAGGGCCTAAGAAGTCAACGCCCGGAGCATAAAATACAAAATAAATAGAACAGTTTTTCCATGGTATAAAACGAACACTTGCTACCCGTGTAAAAGTTATGGTCATTTCTACGTTCCGGGCAACCTAGGCTTCACCCTAGGGCGTTGTTCCACCAGATCGTATAGTTAGGGCCTAAGAAGTGAACGCCAGAAGCATAGAATACAATAAAAATACAACAGTCTTTCCATCCTATAACTGGAATAATTGCAACCCGTGTGAAAGTGATGGTCATTTGTACGTTCCAGGCAACCTAGGCTTCACTCTAGGGCGTTGTTCCACAAGATCGAATTGTTAGGGCGTAAGAAGTCAACGCCAGAAGCATAAGATACAATATAAATATAACAGTTTTGCCATCGTATAGAACGAATAATAGCATCCAGTGTGAAAGTTAACGTCATTTCTACTGTCCGGGCAACCTAGGCTTCACCCTAGGGCGTTGCTCCAACAGATTGAATAGTTAGGGCCTTAGAAGTCAACGCCCGATGCATAAAATACAAAATAAATAGAACAGTTTTTCCATGGTATAAAACGAACACTTGCTACCAGTGTAAAAGTTATGGTCATTTCTACGTTCCGGGCAACCTAGGCTTTACCCTAGGGCGTTGTTCCACCAGATCGAATAGTTAGGGCCTAAGAAGTGAACGCCAGAAGCATAAAATACAATATAAATACAACAGTTTTTCCATCATATAAAACGAGTAATTGCAACCTGTATGAAAGTTGTGGTCATTTCTACTTTCCGGGCAACCCAGGCTACACCCTAGGGCGTTGCTCCAAAAGATCGAATAGTTAGTGCCTTAGAAGTCCACGGCCGAAGCATAAAATACAAAATAAATAGAACTGCTTTTCCGTCGTATAAAACGAATAATTGCAACCAGTATGAAAGTTAACGTCATTTCTACGTTCCGGGCAACCTAGGCTTCACACTAGGGCGTTGATCCACCAGATAGAATAGTTAGGGCCTTAGAAGTCAACGCCAGAAGCATAAAATTCAATAAGGATGCAACAGTTTTTCCATCGTATAGCAGGAATAACTGCAAACAGTGTGAAAGTACTGGTCATTTCTACGTTCCGGGTATCCTAGGCTTTACTCTATGGCGTTGCTCCACCAGATCAAACAGTTAGTTCCTTAGAAGTCAACACCCGAAGCATAAAATACAAAATAAATAGAACAGTTTTTCCATAGTATAAAACGTGTAATAGCAACCAGTGTGAAAGTTATGATCATTTCTACGTTCCGGCAACCTAGGCTTCACTCTAGAGCGTTGCTCCACCAGATCGAATAGTTAGTGCCTTAGAAGTCAACGCCAGAAGCATAAAATACAATATAAATACAACAGTTTTTCCATCATATAAAACGAATAATTGCAACCAGTATGAAAGTTATGGTCATTTCTACGTTCCGGGCAACCCAGGCTTCACCATAGGGCGTTATTCCACCAGATCGAATAGATAGGGCCTAAGAAGTCTACGCCCGGAGCATAAAATACAAAATAAATGGAACAGTTCTTCCATGGTATAAAACAAACACTTGCTACCCGTGTAAAAGTTATGGTCTTTTCTACGTTCCCGGCAACCTAGGCTTCACCCTAGGGCGTTGTTCCACCAGATCGAATAGTTAGGGCCTAAGAAGTGAACGCCAGAAGCATAGAATACAATAAAAATACAACAGTCTTTCCATCCTATAACTGGAATAATTGCAACCCGTGTGAAAGTGATGGTTATTTGTACGTTGCAGGCAACCTAGGCTTCACTCTAGGGCGCTGTTCCACAAGATCGAATTGTTAGGGCGTAAGAAGTCAACGCCAGAAGCATAAGATACAATATAAATATAACAGTTTTGCCATCGTATAGAACGAATAATAGCATCCAGTGTGAAAGTTATGGTCATTTCTACGTTCCGGGCAACCTAGGCTTCACTCTAGGGCGTTGCTCCACCACATCAAACAGTTAGTTCCTTAGAAGTCAACGCCCGAAGCATAAAATACAAAATAAATAGAACAGTTTTTCCTTAGTATAAAAGGAATAATAGCAACCAGTGTGAAAGTTATGATCATTTCTACGTTCGGGCAACCTAGGCCTCAGTCTAGCGCGTTGTTCCACCAGACTGAATAATTAGGGCCTAAGAAGTGAACGCCAGCGGCATAAAATACAATATAAATACAACAGTTTTTCCATCATATAAAACGAATAATTGCAACCAGCATTAAAGTTATGGTCATTTCTACGTTCCGGGCAACCTAGGCTTCATTCTATGGCGTTCTTCCACGACATCGAATAGCAACGGCCTCAGAAGTCACCGCCTGAAGCATAAAATACAATAAAAATGCAACAGTCTTTCCGTCCTATAACAGGAATAATTGCAACCCGTGTGAAAGTTATGGCCATTTCTACGTTCCGGGCAACCTAGGCTTCACCCTAGGGCGTTGTTCCACCAGATCGAACAGTTAGGGCCTAAGAAGTGAACGCCAGAAGCATAAAATACAATATAAATACAACAGTTTTTCCATCATATGAAATGAGTAATTGCAACCAGTATGAAAGTTGTGGTAATTTCTACTTTGCGGGCAACCCTGGCTACAGCCTAGGGCGTTGCTCCAACAGATCGAATAGTTGGGCCTAAGAAGTGAACGCCAGAAGCATAAAATACAATATAAGTACAACAGTTTTTCCATCATATAGAACGAGTAATTGCAACCAGTATGAAAGTTGTTGTCATTTCTACTTTCCGGGCAACCCAGGCTTCACCATAGGGCGTTATTCCACCAGATCGAATAGTTAGGGCCTAAGAAGTCAACGCCCGGAGCATAAAATACAAAATAAATAGAACAGTTTTTCCATAGTATAAAACGTGTAATAGCAACCAGTGTGAAAGTTATGATCATTTCTACGTTCCGGCAACCCAGGCTTCACTCTAGAGCGTTGCTCCACCAGATCGAATAGTTAGTGCCTTAGAAGTCAACGCCAGAAGCATAAAATACAATATAAATACAACAGTTTTTCCATCATATAAAACGAATAATTGCAACCAGTATGAAAGTTGTGGTCATTTCTACTTTCCGGGCAACCCAGGCTACACCCTAGGGCGTTGCTCCAAAAGATCGAATAGTTAGTGCCTTAGAAGTCCACGGCCGAAGCATAAAATACAAAATAAATAGAACTGTTTTTCCGTCGTATAAAACGAATAATTGCAACCCGTATGAAAGTTAACGTCATTTCTACGTTCCGGGACAACCTAGGCTTCACACTAGGGCGTTGCTCCACCACATCAAACAGTTAGTTCCTTAGAAGTCAACGCCCGAAGCATAAAATACAAAATAAATAGAACAGTTTTTCCTTAGTATAAAAGGAATAATAGCAACCAGTGTGAAAGTTATGATCATTTCTACGTTCCGGCAACCTAGGCCTCACTCTAGCGCGTTGTTCCACCAGACTGAATAATTAGGGCCTAAGAAGTGAACGCCAGCGGCATAAAATACAATATAAATACAACAGTTTTTCCATCATATAAAACGAATAATTGCAACCAGCATGAAAGTTATGGTCCTTTCTACGTTCCGGGCAACCTAGGCTTCATTCTATGGCGTTCTTCCACGACATCGAATAGCAACGGCCTCAGAAGTCACCGCCTGAAGCATAAAATACAATAAAAATGCAACAGTCTTTCCGTCCTATAACAGGAATAATTGCAACCCGTGTGAAAGTTATGGCCATTTCTGCGTTCCGCGCAACCTAGGCTTCACCCTAGGGCGTTGTTCCACCAGATCGAACAGTTAGGGCCTAAGAAGTGAACGCCAGAAGCATAAAATACAATATAAATACAACAGTTTTTCCATCATATGAAATGAGTAATTGCAACCAGTATGAAAGTTGTGGTAATTTCTACTTTGCGGGCAACCCTGGCTACAGCCTAGGGCGTTGCTCCAACAGATCGAATAGTTGGGCCTAAGAAGTGAACGCCAGAAGCATAAAATACAATATAAGTACAACAGTTTTTCCATCATATAGAACGAGTAATTGCAACCAGTATGAAAGTTGTTGTCATTTCTACTTTCCGGGCAACCCAGGCTTCACCATAGGGCGTTATTCCACCAGATCGAATAGTTAGGGCCTAAGAAGTCAACGCCCGGAGTATAAAATACAAAATAAATAGAACAGTTTTTCCATGGTATAAAACGAACACTTGCTACCCGTGTAAAAGTTATGGTCATTTCTACGTTCCGGGCAACCTAGGCTTCACCCTAGGGCGTTGTTCCACCACATCGAATAGTTAGGGCCTAAGAAGTGAACGCCAGAAGCATAGAATACAATAAAAATACAACAGTCTTTCCATCCTATAACTGGAATAATTGCAACCCGTGTGAAAGTGATGGTCATTTGTACGTTCCAGGCAACCTAGGCATCACTCTAGGGCGTTGTTCCACAAGATCGAATTGTTAGGGCGTAAGAAGTCAACGCCAGAAGCATAAGATACAATATAAATATAACAGTTTTGCCATCGTATAGAACGAATAATAGCATCCAGTGTGAAAGTTAACGTCATTTCTACTTTCCGGGCAACCTAGGCTTCACCCTAGGGCGTTGCTCCAACAGATTGAATAGTTAGGGCCTTAGAAGTCAACGCCCGATGCATAAAATACAAAATAAATAGAACAGTTTTTCCATCGTGTAAAACGAATAATTGCTACCGGTGTGAAAGTTATGACCATTTCTACGTTCCGGTCAACCTAGGCTTCACCATAGGGCGTTATTCCACCAGATCGAATAGATAGGGCCTAAGAAGTCAACGCCCGAAGCATAAAATACAAAATAAATAGAACAGTTTTTCCATGGTATAAAACGAACACTTGCTACCAGTGTAAAAGTTATGGTCATTTCTACGTTCCGGGCAACCTAGGCTTTACCCTAGGGCGTTGTTCCACCAGATCGAATAGTTAGGGCCGAAGAAGTGAACGCCAGAAGCATAAAATACAATATAAATACAACAGTTTTTCCATCATATAAAACGAGTAATTGCAACCTGTATGAAGGTTGTGGTCATTTCTACTTTCCGGGCAACCCAGGCTACACCCTAGGGCGTTGCTCCAACAGACCGAATAGGTAGTGCCTTAGAAGTCAACGCCAGAAGCATAAAATACAAAATAAATACAACAGTTTTTCCATCATATAAAACGAATAATTGCAACCAGTATGAAAGTTATGGTCATTTCTACGTTCCGGGCAACCCAGGCTTCACCATAGGGCGTTATTCCACCAGATCGAATTGGTATGGCCTAAGAAGTCAACGCCAGAAGCATAAGATGCAATATAAATATAACAGTTTTTCCATCGTATAGAACGAATAATAGCAACCAGTGTGAAAGTTATGGTCATTTCTACTTTCCGGGCAACGTAGGCTTCACGCCTGGGGCGTTGCTCCACCAGATCAAACAGTTAGGGCCTAAGAAGTCAACGCCCGGAGCATAAAATGCAAAATAAATAGAACAGTTTTTCCATGGTATAAAACGAACACTTGCTACCCGTGTAAAAGTTATGGTCATTTCTACGTTCCGGGCAACCTAGGCTTCACCCTAGGGCGTTGTTCCACCAGATCGTATAGTTAGGGCCTAAGAAGTGAACGCCAGAAGCATAGAATACAATAAAAATACAACAGTCTTTCCATCCTATAACTGGAATAATTGCAACCCGTGTGAAAGTGATGGTCATTTGTACGTTCCAGGCAACCTAGGCTTCACTCTAGGGCGTTGTTCCACAAGATCGAATTGTTAGGGCGTAAGAAGTCAACGCCAGAAGCATAAGATACAATATAAATATAACAGTTTTGCCATCGTATAGAACGAATAATAGCATCCAGTGTGAAAGTTAACGTCATTTCTACTTTCCGGGCAACCTAGGCTTCACCCTAGGGCGTTGCTCCAACAGATTGAATAGTTAGGGCCTTAGAAGTCAACGCCCGATGCATAAAATACAAAATAAATAGAACAGTTTTTCCATCGTGTAAAACGAATAATTGCTACCGGTGTGAAAGTTATGGTCATTTCTACGTTCCGGTCAACCTAGGCTTCACCATAGGGCGTTATTCCACCAGATCGAATAGATAGGGCCTAAGAAGTCAACGCCCGAAGCATAAAATACAAAATAAATAGAACAGTTTTTCCATGGTATAAAACGAACACTTGCTACCAGTGTAAAAGTTATGGTCATTTCTACGTTCCGGGCAACCTAGGCTTTACCCTAGGGCGTTGTTCCACCAGATCGAATAGTTAGGGCCTAAGAAGTGAACGCCAGAAGCATAAAATACAATATAAATACAACAGTTTTTCCATCATATAAAACGAGTAATTGCAACCTGTATGAAAGTTGTGGTCATTTCTACTTTCCGGGCAACCCAGGCTACACCCTAGGGCGTTGCTCCAAAAGATCGAATAGTTAGTGCCTTAGAAGTCCACGGCCGAAGCATAAAATACAAAATAAATAGAACTGTTTTTCCGTCGTATAAAACGAACAATTGCAACCAGTATGAAAGTTAACGTCATTTCTACGTTCCGGGCAACCTAGGCTTCACACTAGGGCGTTGATCCACCAGATAGAATAGTTAGGGCCTTAGAAGTGAACGCCAGAAGCATAAAATTCAATAAGGATGCAACAGTTTTTCCATCGTATAGCAGGAATAACTGCAAACAGTGTGAAAGTACTGGTCATTTCTACGTTCCGGGTATCCTAGGCTTTACTCTAGGGCGTTGTTCCACCAGATCGAACAGTTAGGGCCTTAGAAGGCAACGCCAGAAGCATAAAATACAATATAAATATAACAGTTTTTCCATCGTATAAAACGAATAATAGCAACCAGTGTGAAAGTTATGGTCATTTCTACGTTCCGGGCAACCTAGGCTTCACCCCAGGTAGTTGTTCCAGCAGATCGAATAGTTAGGGCCTAAGAAGTGAACGCCAGCAGCATTAAATACAATATAAATACAACAGTTCTTCCATCATATAAAACGGGGAATTGCAACCAGTATGAAGGTTATGGTCATTTCTACGTTCCGGGCAACCTAGGCTTCACTCTATTGCGTTCTTCCACCACATCGAATAGCTACGGCCTCAGAAGTCAACGCCTGAAGCATAGAATACAATAAAAATACAACAGCCTTTCCATCCTATAACTGGAATAATTGCAACCCGTGTGAAAGTGATGGTCATTTGTACGTTCCAGGCAACCTAGGCTTCACTCTAGGGCGTTGTTCCACCAGATCGAATTGTTAGGGCCTAAGAAGTCAACGCCAGAAGCATAAGATAGTATATGAATATAACAGTTTTTCCATCGTATAGAACGAATAATAGCAACCAGTGTGAAAGTTATGGTCACTTCTACGTTCCAGGCAACCTAGGCTTCACACTAGGGAGTTGCTCCACCAGATCAAACAGATAAGGCATTAGAAGTCATCGCCCGAAGCATAAAACACAAAATAAATAGAACATTTTTTCCATTGTATAAAACGAATAATAGCAACCAGTGTGAAAGTTATTGTCATTTCTACGTTCCGGGCAACCTAGGCTTCACTCTAGGGCGTTGCTCCACCAGATCAAACAGCTAGGGCGTTAGAAGTCGACGCCCGAAGCATAAAATACAATATAAATATAACAGTTCTTCCATCGTATAGAACGAATAATAGCAACCAGTGTGAAAGTTAACGTTATTTCTACTTTCCGGGCAACCTAGGCTTCACTCTAGGGCGTTGCTCCACCAGATCAAACAGCTAGGGCGTTAGAAGTCAACGCCCGAAGCATAAAATACAATATAAATATAACAGTGCTTCCATCGTATAGAACGAATAATAGCATCCAGTGTGAAAGTTAACGTCATTTCTACTTTCCGGGCAACCTACGCTTCACACTAGGGCGTTGCTCCAACAGATTGAATAGTTAGGGCCTTAGAAGTCAACGCCCGATGCATAAAATACAAAATAAATAGAACAGTTTTTCCATCGTGTAAAACGAATAATTGCTACCGGTGTGAAAGTTATGGTCATTTCTACGTTCCGGTCAACCTAGGCTTCACCATAGGGCGTTATTCCACCAGATCGAATAGATAGGGCCTAAGAAGTCAACGCCCGAAGCATAAAATACAAAATAAATAGAACAGTTTTTCCATGGTATAAAACGAACACTTGCTACCAGTGTAAAAGTTATGGTCATTTCTACGTTCCGGGCAACCTAGGCTTTACCCTAGGGCGTTGTTCCACCAGATCGAATAGTTAGGGCCTAAGAAGTGAACGCCAGAAGCATAAAATACAATATAAATACAACAGTTTTTCCATCATATAAAACGAGTAATTGCAACCTGTATGAAAGTTGTGGTCATTTCTACTTTCCGGGCAACCCAGGCTACACCCTAGGGCGTTGCTCCAACAGATCGAATAGGTAGTGCCTTAGAAGTCAACGCCAGAAGCATAAAATACAAAATAAATAGAACAGTTTTTCCATCATATAAAGCGAATAATTGCAACCAGTATGAAAGTTATGGTCATTTCTACGTTCCGGGCAACCCAGGCTTCACCATAGGGCGTTATTCCACCAGATCGAATAGTTAGGGCCTAAGAAGTCAACGCCCGGAGCATAAAATACAAAATAAATAGAACAGTTTTTCCATGTTATAAAACGAACACTTGCTACCCGTGTAAAAGTTATGGTCATTTCTACGTTCCGGGCAACCTAGGCTTCACCCTAGGGCGTTGTTCCACCAGATCGAATAGTTAGGGCCTAAGAAGTGAACGCCAGAAGCATAGAATACAATAAAAATACAACAGTCTTTCCATCCTATAACTGGAATAATTGCAACCCGTGTGAAAGTGATGGTCATTTGTACGTTCCAGGCAACCTAGGCTTCACTCTAGGGCGTTGCTCCACCAGATCAAACAGCTAGGGCGTTAGAAGTCAACGCCCGAAGCATAAAATACAATATAAATATAACAGTGCTTCCATCGTATAGAACGAATAATAGCATCCAGTGTGAAAGTTAACGTCATTTCTACTTTCCGGGCAACCTACGCTTCACACTAGGGCGTTGCTCCAACAGATTGAATAGTTAGGGCCTTAGAAGTCAACGCCCGATGCATAAAATACAAAATAAATAGAACAGTTTTTCCATCGTGTAAAACGAATAATTGCTACCGGTGTGAAAGTTATGGTCATTTCTACGTTCCGGTCAACCTATGCTTCACCATAGGGCGTTGTTCCACCAGATCGAATAGTTAGGGCCTAAGAAGTCAACGCCCGAAGCTTGAAATACAAAATAAATAGAACAGTTTTTCCATGGTATAAAACGAACACTTGCTACCAGTGTAAAAGTTATGGTCATTTCTACGTTCCGGGCAACCTAGGCTTTACCCTAGGGCGTTGTTCCACCAGATCGAATAGTTAGGGCCTAAGAAGTGAACGCCAGAAGCATAAAATACAATATAAATACAACAGTTTTTCCATCATATAAAACGAGTAATTGCAACCTGTATGAAAGTTGTGGTCATTTCTACTTTCCGGGCAACCCAGGCTACACCCTAGGGCGTTGCTCCAACAGATCGAATAGGTAGTGCCTTAGAAGTCAACGCCAGAAGCATAAAATACAAAATAAATAGAACAGTTTTTCCATCATATAAAGCGAATAATTGCAACCAGTATGAAAGTTATGGTCATTTCTACGTTCCGGGCAACCCAGGCTTCACCATAGGGCGTTATTCCACCAGATCGAATAGTTAGGGCCTAAGAAGTCAACGCCCGGAGCATAAAATACAAAATAAATAGAACAGTTTTTCCATGGTATAAAACGAACACTTGCTACCCGTGTAAAAGTTATGGTCATTTCTACGTTCCGGGCAACCTAGGCTTCACCCTAGGGCGTTGTTCCACCAGATCGAATAGTTAGGGCCTAAGAAGTGAACGCCAGAAGCATAGAATACAATAAAAATACAACAGTCTTTCCATCCTATAACTGGAATAATTGCAACCCGTGTGAAAGTGATGGTCATTTGTACGTTCCAGGCAACCTAGGCTTCACTCTAGGGCGTTGTTCCACAAGATCGAATTGTTAGGGCGTAAGAAGTCAACGCCAGAAGCATAACATACAATATAAATATAACAGTTTTGCCATCGTATAGAACGAATAATAGCATCCAGTGTGAAAGTTAACGTCATTTCTACTTTCCGGGCAACCTAGGCTTCACCCTAGGGCGTTGCTCCAACAGATTGAATAGTTAGGGCCTTAGAAGTCAACGCCCGATGCATAAAATACAAAATAAATAGAACAGTTTTTCCATCGTGTAAAACGAATAATTGCTACCGGTGTGAAAGTTATGGTCATTTCTACGTTCCGGTCAACCTATGCTTCACCATAGGGCGTTGTTCCACCAGATCGAATAGTTAGGGCCTAAGAAGTCAACGCCCGAAGCTTGAAATACAAAATAAATAGAACAGTTCTTCCATGGTATAAAACGAACACTTGCTACCAGTGTAAAGGTTATGGTCATTTCTACGTTCCGGGAAACCTTGGCTTCACCCTAGGTCGTTGTTCCACCAGATCGAATAGTTAGGGCCTAAGAAGTGAACGCCAGAAGCATAAAATACAATATAAATACAACAGTTTTTCCATCATATAAAACGAGTAATTGCAACCAGTATGAAAGTTGTGGTCACTTCTACTTTCCGGGCAACCCTGGCTACGCCCTACGGCGTTGCTCCAACAGATCGAATAGTTAGGGCCTAAGAAGTGAACGCCAGAAGCATAAAATACAATATAAATACAACAGTTTTTCCATCATATAAAACCAGTAATTGCAACCAGTATGAAAGTTGTTATCATTTCTACTTTCCGGGCAACCCAGGCTACACCCTAGGGCGTTGCTCCACCAGATCGAATAGTTAGGGCCTTAGAAGTCAACGCCAGAATCATAAAATACATTAAAGATGCAACTGCTTTTCCATCGTATTAAACGAATAATTTCAACCAGTGTGAATGGTATGGTCATTTCTACATTCCGAGCAACCTAGGCTTCACTCTAGGGCGTTGGTCCAACAGATTGAATAGTTAGGGCCTTAGGAGTCAACGCCTGAATCATAAAATACAATATAAATATAACAGTCTTTCCATCATATAACAGGAATAATAGCAACCAGTTTTAAAGTGATGGTCATTTCTACGTTCCGGGCAACCTAGGCTTCACTCTAGAGCGTTGCTCCACCAGATCGAATAGTTAGTGCCTTAGAAGTCAACGCCAGAAGCATAAAATACAATATAAATACAACAGTTTTTCCATCATATAAAACGAATAATTGCAACCAGTATGAAAGTTATGGTCATTTCTACGTTCCGGGCAACCTAGGCTTCACCCCAGGGCGTTGTTCCACCAGATCGAATAGTTAGGGCCTAAGAAGTGAACTCCAGAAGCATAAAATACAATATAAATACAACAGTTTTTCCATCATACAAAACGAATAATTGCAACCAGTATGAAAGCTAGGGTCATTTCTACCTTACGGGCAACCTAGGCTACTCCCTAGGGCGTTGCTCTTACAGATTGAATAGTTCGGGCCTTAGCAGTCAACGCCCGAAGCATAAAATACAATATAATTACAACAGTTTTTCCATCATATAACAGGTATAATTGCAACCAGTTTGAAAGTGATGGTCATTTCTACTTTCCGGGCAACCTAGGCTTCACTCTAGGGCGTTGCTCCACCAGATCGAATAGTTAGTGCCTTAGAAGTCAACGCCAGAAGCATAAAATACAATATAAACACAGCAGTTTTTCCAACGTATAAAACGAATAATTGCAACCAGTATGAAAGTTATGGTCATTTCTTCGTTCTGGGCAACCTAGGCTTCACTCTATGGCGTTCTTCCACTACATCGAATAGCAACGGCCTCAGAAGTCAATGCCTGAAGCATAAAATACAATAAAAATACAACAGTCTTTCCGTCCTATAACAGGGATAATTGCAACCCGTGTGAAAGTGATGGTCATTTGTACGTTCCAGGCAACCTAGGCTTCACTCTAGGGCGTTGCTCCACCAGATCAAACAGTTAGATCCATAGAAGTTAACGCCCGAAGCATAAAATACAAAATAAATAGAACAGTTTTTCCATAGTATAAAACGAATAATAGCAACCAGTTTGAAAGTTATGATCATTTCTACGTTCCGGCAACCTAGGCTTCACCCCAGGGCGTTGTTCCATCAGATCGAATAGTTAGGGCCTAAGAAGTGAACGAAAGCAGCATAAAATACAATATGAATACAACAGTTCTTCCATCATATAAAACGAATAATTGCAACCCGTATGAAAGTTATGGTCATTTCTACGTTCCGGGCAACCTAGGCTTCACTCTATGGCGTTCTTCCACCACATCGAATAGCTGCGGCCTCAGAAGTCAACGCCTGAAGCATAAAATACAATAAAAATACAACAGCCTTTCCGTCCTATAACAGGGATAATTGCAACCCGTGTGAAAGTGATGGTCATTTGTACGTTCCAGGCAACCTAGGCTTCACTCTAGGGCGTTGCTCCACCAGATCAAACAGTTAGATCCATAGAAGTTAACGCCCGAAGCATAAAATACAAAATAAATAGAACAGTTTTTCCATAGTATAAAACGAATAATAGCAACCAGTTTGAAAGTTATGATCATTTCTACGTTCCGGCAACCTAGGCTTCACCCCAGGGCGTTGTTCCACCAGATCGAATAGTTAGGGCCTAAGAAGTGAACGCCAGAAGCATAAAATACAATATAAATACAACAGTTTTTCCACCATATAAAACGAGTAATTGCAACCAGTATGAAAGTTGTGGTCATTTCTACTTTCCGGGTAACCCAGGCTACACCCTAGGGCGTTGCTCCAACAGATCGAATAGTTAGTGCCTTAGAAGTCCACGGCCGTAGCATAAAATACAAAATAAATAGAACTGTTTTTCCGTCGTATAAAACGAATAATTGCTGCCGGTGTGAATGTTATGGTCATTTCTACGTTCCGGTCAACCTAGGCTTCACTCTAGGGCGTTGCTCCACCAGATCAAACAGTTAGGGCCTTAGAAGTCAACGCCCGAAGCATAAAATACAAAATAAATAGAACAGTTTTTCCATTGTATAAGACGAATAATAGCAACCAGTGTGAAAGTTATGGTCATTTCTACGTTCCGGGCAACCTAGGCTTCACTCTAGGGCGTTGCTCCATCATATTGAAAAGTTAGGGCCTTAGAAGTCAACGCCCGATGCATAAAATACAAAATAAATAGAACAGTTTTTCCATCGTGTAAAACGAATAATTGCTACCGGTGTGAAAGTTATGGTCATTTCTACGTTCCGGTCAACCTAGGCTTCACCATAGGGCGTTATTCCACCAGATCGAATAGTTAGGGCCTAAGAAGTGAACGCCAGAAGCATAAAATACAATATAAATACAAAAGTTTTTCCATCATACAAAACGAATAATTGCAACCAGTATGAAAGCTAGGGTCATTTCTACTTTACGGGCAACCTAGGCTACACCCTAGGGCGTTGCCCTTACAGATTGAATAGTTAGGGCCTTAGAAGTTAATGCCCGAAGCGTAAAATGCAATAAAAATACAACAGTTTTTCCATCGTATAAAAGGATTAATTGCAACCAGTTCGAAAGTGATGGTCATTTCTACGTTCCGGGCAACCTACGCTTCACTCTAGGGCGTTGCTCCACCAGATCGAATAGCTGGGCCTTAGCAGTCAACGCCCGAAGCATAAAATACAATATAAATACAACAGTCTTTCCATCATATAACAGGAATAATAGCAACCAGTTTGAAAGTGATGGTCATTTCTACGTTCCGGGCAACCTAGGCTTCACTCTATAGCGTTGCTCCACCAGATCGAATAGTTAGTGCCTTAGAAGTCAACGCCAGAAGCATAAAATACAATATAAACACAGCAGTTTTTCCAAAGTATAAAACGAATAATTGCAACCAGTATGAAAGTTATGGTCATTTCTTCGTTCTGGGCAACCTAGGCTTCACTCTATGGCGTTCTTCCACTACATCGAATAGCAACGGCCTCAGAAGTCAATGCCTGAAGCATAAAATACAATAAAAATACAACAGTCTTTCCGTCCTATAACAGGGATAATTGCAACCCGTGTGAAAGTCATGGTCATTTGTACGTTCCAGGCAACCTAGGCTTCACTCTAGGGCGTTGCTCCACCAGATCAAACAGTTAGATCCATAGAAGTTAACGCCCGAAGCATAAAATACAAAATAAATAGAACAGTTTTTCCATAGTATAAAACGAATAATAGCAACCAGTTTGAAAGTTATGATCATTTCTACGTTCCGGCAACCTAGGCTTCACCCCAGGGCGTTGTTCCACCAGATCGAATAGTTAGGGCCTAAGAAGTGAACGAAAGCAGCATAAAATACAATATAAATACAACAGTTCTTCCATCATATAAAACGAATAATTGCAACCAGTATGAAAGTTATGGTCATTGCTACGTTCCGGGCAACCTAGGCTTCACTCTATGGCGTTCTTCCACCACATCGAATAGCTGCGGCCTCAGAAGTCAACGCCTGAAGCATAAAATACAATAAAAATACAACAGTCTTTCCATCCCATAACAGGAATAATTGCAACCCTTGTGAAAGTGATGGTCATTTCTACGTTCCGGGCAACCTAGGCTTCACCCTAGGGCGTTGATCCACCAAATCGAATAGTTAGGGCCTAAGAAGTGAACGCCAGAAGCATAAAATACAATATAAATACAACAGTTTTTCCACCATATAAAACGAGTAACTGCAACCAGTATGAAAGTTGTGGTCATTTCTACTTTCCGGGTAACCCAGGCTACACCCTAGGGCGTTGCTCCAACAGATCGAATAGTTAGTGCCTTAGAAGTCCACGGCCGTAGCATAAAATACAAAATAAATAGAACTGTTTTTCCGTCGTATAAAACGAATAATTGCTGCCGGTGTGAATGTTATGGTCATTTCTACGTTCCGGTCAACCTAGGCTTCACTCTAAGGCGTTGCTCCACCAGATCAAACAGTTAGGGCCTTAGAAGTCAACGCCCGAAGCATAAAATACAAAATAAATAGAACAGTTTTTCCATTGTATAAGACGAATAATAGCAACCAGTGTGAAAGTTATGGTCATTTCTACGTTCCGGGCAACCTCGGCTTCACTCTAGGGCGTTGCTCCATCATATTGAAAAGTTAGGGCCTAAGAAGTCAACGCCCGATGCATAAAATACAAAATAAATAGAACAGTTTTTCCATCGTGTAAAACGAATAATTGCTACCGGTGTGAAAGTTATGGTCATTTCTACGTTCCGGTCAACCTAGGCTTCACCATAGGGCGTTATTCCACCAGATCGAATAGTTAGGGCCTAAGAAGTGAACGCCAGAAGCATAAAATACAATCTAAATACAACAGTTTTTCCATCATATAAAACGAGTAATTGAAACCAGTATGAAAGTTGTGGTCATTTCTACTTTGCGGGCAACCCAGGCTACACCCTAGGGCGTTGCTCCAACAGATCGAACAGTTAGGGCCTTAGAAGTCCACGGCCGAAGCATAAAATACAAAATAAATAGAACTGTTTTTCCGTCGTATAAAGCGAATAATTGCAACCAGTATGAAAGTTAACGTCATTTCTACGTTCCGGGCAACCTAGGCTTCACTCTAGGGCGTTGCTCCACCAGATCGAATAGTTAGGGTCTTAGAAGTCAACGCCAGAATCATAAAATACAATAAAGATGCAACAGCTTTTCCATCGTATTAAACGAATAATTTCAACCAGTGTGAATGTTATGGTCATTTCTACGTTCCGGGCAACCTAGGCTTCACTCTAGGGCGTTCATCCAACAGATTGAATAGTTAGGGCCTTAGCAGTCAACGCCCGAAGCATAAAATACAATATAAATACAACAGTCTTTCCATCATATAACAGGAATAATAGCAACCAGTTTGAAAGTGATGGTCATTTCTACGTTCCGGGCAACCTAGGCTTCACTCTAGAGCGTTGCTCCACCAGATCGAATAGTTAGTGCCTTAGAAGTCAACGCCAGAAGCATAAAATACAATATAAATACAACAGTTTTTCCATCGTATAAAACGAACAATTGCAACCAGTATGAAAGTTATGGTCATTTCTACGTACCGGGCAACCTAGGCTTCACTCTATGGCGTTCTTCCAGGACATCGAATAGCAACGGCCTCAGAAGTCAACGCCTGAAGCATAAAATACAATAAAAATACAACAGTCTTTCCATCCTTTAACAGGAATAATTGCAACCAGTTTGAAAGTGATGGTCATTTCTACGTTCCGGGGAACCTAGGCTTCACTCTAGGGCGTTGCTCCACCAGATCAAACAGTTAGTTCCATAGAAGTCAACGCCCGAAGCATAAAATACAAAATAAATAGAACAGTTTTTCCATAGTATAAAACGAATAATAGCAACCAGTTTGAAAGTTATGATCATTTCTACGTTCCGGCAACCTAGGCTTCACCCCAGGGCGTTGTTCCACCAGATCGAATAGTTAGGGCCTAAGAAGTGAACGAAAGCAGCATAAAATACAATATAAATACAACAGTTCTTCCATCATATAAAACGAATAATTGCAACCAGTATGAAAGTTATGGTCATTTCTACGTACCGGGCAACCTAGGCTTCACTCTATGGCGTTCTGCCACCACATCGAATAGCTGCGGCCTAAGAAGTCAACGCCAGAAGCATAAGATACAATATAAATATAATAGTTTTTCCATCGTATAGAACGAATAATAGCAACCAGTGTGAAAGTTATGTTCATTTCTACTTTCCGGGCAACCTAGGCTTCAGGCCTAGGGCGTTGCTCCACCAGATCAAGCAGTTAGGGCCTTAGAAGTCAACGCCCGAAGCATAAAATACAAAATAAATAGAACAGTTTTTCCATGGTATAAAACGAACAATTGCTACCAGTGTAAAAGTTATGGTCATTTCTACGTTCCGGTCAACCTAGGCTTCACTCCAGGGCGTTGCTCCACCAAATCGAATAGTTAGGGCCTTAGAAGTCAACGCCCGAAGCATAAAATACAAAATAAATAGAACAGTTTTTCCATTGTATAAAACGAATAATAGCAACCAGTGTGAAAGTTATGGTCATTTCTACGTTCCGGGCAACCTAGGCTTCACCATAGGGCGTTATTCCACGAGATCGAATAGTTAGGGCCTAAGAAGTGAACGCCAGAAGCATAAAATACAATATAGATATAACAGTTTTTCCATCGTATAAAACGAATAATTTCAACCAGTGTGAATGTTATGGTCATTTCTACATTCCGAGCAACCTAGGCTTCACTCTAGGGCCTTGATCCACCAGATAGAATAGTTAGGGCCTTAGAAGTCAACGCCAGAAGCATAAAATTCAATAAAGATGCAACAGTATTTCCATCGTATAGCAGGAATAACTGCAAACAGTGTGAAAGTACTGGTCATTTCTACGTTCCGGGTAACCTAGGCTTCACTCTAGGGCGTTGTTCCACCAGATCGAACAGTTATGGCCTAAGAAGGCAACGCCAGAAGCATAAAATACAATATAAATATAACAGTTTTTCCATCGTATAAAACGGATAATAGCAACCAGTGTGAAAGTGATGGTCATTTCTACGTTCCGGGCAACCCAGGCTTCACTCTAGGGCGTTGCTCCAACAGATTGAATATTTCGGGCCTTAGCAGTCAACGCCCGAAGCATAAAATACAATATAATTACAACAGTTTTTCCATCATATAACAGGTATAATTGCAACCAGTTTGAAAGTGATGGTCATTTCTACTTTCCGGGCAACCTAGGCTTCACTCTAGGGCGTTGCTCCACCAGATCGAATAGTTAGTGCCTTAGAAGTCAACGCCAGAAGCATAAAATACAATATAAACCCAACAGTTTTTCCAACGTATAAAACGAATAATTGCAACCAGTATGAAAGTTATGGTCATTTCTTCGTTCTGGGCAACCTAGGCTTCACTCTATGGCGTTCTTCCACTACATCGAATAGCAACGGCCTCAGAAGTCAATGCCTGAAGCATAAAATACGATAAAAATACAACAGTCTTTCCGTCCTATAACAGGAATAATTGCAACCCGTGTGACAGTGATGGTCATTTGTACGTTCCAGGCAACCTAGGCTTCACTCTAGGGCGTTGCTCCAACAGATTGAATAGTTAGGGCCTTAGAAGTCAACGCCCGAAGCATAAAATACAAAATAAATAGAACTGTTTTTCCATCGTATAAAACGAATAATTGCAACCAGTATGAAAGTGAACGTCCTTTCTACTTTCCGGGCAACCTAGGCTTCACCCTAGGGCGTTGCTCCAACAGATTGAATAGTTAGGGCCTTAGAAGTCAACGCCCGATGCATAAAATACAAAATAAATAGAACAGTTTTTCCATCGTGTAAAACGAATAATTGCTACCGGTGTGAAAGTTATTGTCATTTCCACGTTCCGGTCAACCTAGACTTCACCATAGGGCGTTATTCCACCAGATCGAACAGTTAGGGCCTAAGAAGTGAACGCCAGAAGCATAAAATACAATATAAATACAACTGTTATTCCATCATACAAAACGAATAGTTGCAACGAGTATGAAAGCTACGGTCATTCCTACTTTACGGGCAACCTAGGCTACAACCTAGGGCGTTGCTCTTACAGATTGTATAGTTAGGGCCTTAGAAGTTAATGCCCGAAGCATATAATGCAATAAAAATACAACAGTTTTTCCATCATATAACAGGAATATTTGCAACCAGTTTGAAAGTGATGGTAATTGCTACGTTCCGGGCAACTTAGGCTTCACTCTAGGGCGTTGTTCCACCAGATCGAATTGTTAGGGCCTAAGAAGTCAACGCCAGAAGCATAAAATACAATAAAAATACAACAGCTTTTACATCGTATAACTGGAATAATTGCACCCAGTGTGAAAGTTATGGTCCTTTCTACGTTCCGGGCAGCCTAGGCTTCATTCCAGAGCGTTACTACACCACATCGAATAGCTTCTGGCGTTGATTTCTAAGGCCCTAATTATTCGATCTCGTGGAGCAACGCCCTAGAGTGAAGCCTAGGTTGCCCGGAGCGTAGAAATGACCATTACATTCACACTGGTTGCAATTATTCGTCTTATACGATGGAAAAGCTGTTGTATTCATATCGTATTTTATGCTTCTGGCGTTGACTTCTTAGGCCCTAACTATTCGATCTGGTGGAACAACGCCGTAGGGTGAAGCCTAGGTTGCCCGGAACGTAGAAATGACCATTACTTTCACACTGTTTGCAATTATTCCTTTTATACGATGGAAAAGCTGTTGTATTTATATCGTATTTTATGCTTCTGGCGTTGACTTCTAAGGACCTAACTATTCGATCTGGCGGAGCAACGCCCAAGAGTGAAGCCTAGGTTGCTCGGAGTGTAGAAATGACCATAACTTTCACACTGGTTGCAATTATTCGTTTTATACGCTGGAAAAACTGATGCATCTTTATCGTATTTTATGCTTCTGGCGTTGACTGCTTAGGCCGTAACTATTCGATCTGGTGGAGCAACGCCCTGGAGTGAAACCTAGGTTGCCCGGGACGTAGAAATGACCATAACTTTTAAACTGCTAGCAATTATTCGTTTCATACAATGGAAAAACTGTTCTATTTATTTTGTATTTAATGCTTCGGGCGTTGACTTCTAAGGCCCTAACTGTTTGATCTGGTGGAGCAACGCCCTAGAGTGAAGCCAATGTTGCCCGGAACGTAGAAATGACCATAACTTTCACACTGGTTGCTATTATTCCTTTTAGACGATGGAAAAACTGTTATATTTATATTGTATTTTATGCTTCTGGCGTTGACTTCTTAGGCCCTAACTATTCGATCTTGTGGAACAACGCCCCAGAGTGAAGACTAGGAGGCCCGGAACATGGAAATGACCATTACTTTCACACTGTTTGCAGTTATTCCTGTTATACGATGGAAAAACTTTTGCATCTTTATTGTATTTTATGCTTCTGGCGTTGACTTCTAAGGCCCTAACTGTTCGATCTGGTGGAGCAACTCCCTAGAGTGAACACTAGGTTGCTCGGAATGTATAAATGTCCACAACTTTCACACTGGTTGCAATTATTCGTTTTATACGACGGAAAAGCTGTTGTATTTATATCGTATTTTATGCTTCTGGCGTTGACTTCTTAGGCCCTAACTATTCGATCTGGCGGAACAACGCCGTAGAGTGAAGCCTAGGTTGCCCGGAACGTAGAAAAGACCATTATCTTCACACTGGTTGCAATTATTCCTGTTTTACGATGGAAAAACTGTTGCATCTTTATTGTATTTTATGCTTCTGGCGTTGATTTCTAAGGCCCTAATTATTCGATCTGGTGGAGCAACGCCCTAGAGTGAAGCCTAGGTTGCCCGGAACGAAGAAATGAACATTACATTCACACTGGTTGCAATTATTCGTCTTATACGATGGAAAAGCTGTTGTATTTATATCGTATTTTATGTTTCTGGCGTTGACTTCTTAGGCCCTAACTATTCCATCTGGTGGAACAACGCCCTTGGGTGAAGCCTAGGCTGCGCGGTACGTAGCAATGGCTATAACTTTCACGCTGGTAGCAATTATTCGTTTTATACGATGGAAAAACTGTTCTATTTATTTTGTATTTTATGCTTCGGGCGTTGACTTCTAAGGCCCTAGCTATTCGATCTGGTCGAGCAACGCCCTAGAGTGAAGCCTAGGTTGCCCGGAACGTAGAGATGACCATAACTTCCACACTGGTTGCAATTATTCGTTTTATACGATGGAAAAGCTGTTGTATTTATATCATATTTTATGCTTCTGGCGTTGACCTCTTAGGCCCTAACTATTCGATCTGGTGGAACAACGCCCTAGAGTGAAGCCCAGGTTGCCCGGAACATGGAAATGACCATTACTTTCACACTGTTTGCAAATATACATTATATACGATGGAAAAGCTGTTGTATTTATATCGTATTTTATGCTTCTGGCGTTGACTTCTTACGACCTAACTACTTAATCTGGTAGAGCACCGCCCTAGAGTGAAGCATAGGTTGCCCGGAACGTAGAACATACCATTACCTTCACACTGGTTGCAATTACTCCTGTTATACGATGGAAAAACTGTTGCATCTTTATTGTATTTTATGCTTCTGGCGTTGACTTCTAAGGCACTAACTATTCAATCTGTTGGAGCAATGCCCTAGGCTGAAGCCTAGGTTGCCCAGAACGTAGAAATGACCATAACTTTCACACTGGTTGCAATTATTCGTTTTATACAACGGAAAAGCTGTTGTATTTATATCGTATTTTATGCTTCTGGCGCTGACTTCTTAGGCCCTAACAATTCGATCTGGTGGAACAACGCCCTAGAGTGAAGCCTAGGTTGCCTGAAACGTAGAAATGACCATAACTTTCACACTGGTTGCTATTATTCGTTTTATGCGATGGAAAAACTGTTGTATTTATATTGTATTTTATGCTTCTGGCGTTGATTTCTAAGGCCCTAATTATTCGATCTCGTGGAGCAACGCCCTAGAGTGAAGCCTAGGTTGCCCGGAACGTTGAAATGACCATTACATTCACACTGGTTGCAATTATTCGTCTTATACGATGGAAAAGCTGTTGTATTTATATCGTATTTTATGCTTCTGGCGTTGACTTCTTAGGCCCTAACTATTCGATCTGGTGGAACAACGCCGTAGGGTGAAGCCTAGGTTGCCCGGAACGTAGAAATGACCATTACTTTCACACTGTTTGCAATTATTCCTTTTCTACGATGGAAAAGTTGTTGTATTTATATCGTATTTTATACTTCTGGCGTTGACTTCTTAGGCCCTAACTATTCGATCTGGTGGAACAACGCCGTAGGGTGAAGCCTAGGTTGCCCCGAACGCAGAAATGACCATTACTTTCACACTGGTTGCAATTATTCCTTTTATACGATGGAAAATCTGTTGTATTTATATCGTATTTTATGCTTCTGGCGTTGACTTCTCAGGACCTAACTATTCGATCTGGTGGAGCAACGCCCTAGAGTGAAGCCTAGCTTGCCCAGAACGTAGAAATGACCATCACTTTCAAACTGGTTGCAATTAATCCTTTTATACGATGGAAAAACTGTTGTATTTTTATTGCATTTTATGCTTCCGGCGTTGACTTCTAAGGCCCTAACTATTCAATCTGTTGGAGCAGCGCCCTAGGGTGTAGCCTAGGTTGACAGGAAAGTTGAAATGACCACAACTTTCATACTGGTTGCAATTACTCGTTTTATATGATGAATAAACTGTTGTATTTATATTGTAATTTATGCTTCTGGCGTTCACTTCTTAGGCCCTAACTATTCGATCTGGTGGAACAACGCTCTGGGGTGAAGCCTAGGTTGCCGGAACGAAGAAATGACCATAACTTTCACACTGGTAGCAATTATTCGTTTTATACGATGGAAAAACTGTTCTATTTATTTTGTATTTTATGCTTCGGGCGTTGACTTCTAAGGCCCTAGCTATTCGATCTGGTCGAGCAACGCCCTAGAGTGAAGCCTAGGTTGCCCGGAACGTAGAGATGACCATAACTTCCACACTGGTTGCAATTATTCGTTTTATACGATGGAAAAGCTGTTGTATTTATATCATATTTTATGCTTCTGGCGTTGACCTCTTAGGCCCTAACTATTCGGTCTGGTGGAACAACGCCCTAGAGTGAAGCCCAGGTTGCCCGAAACATGGTAATGACCATTACTTTCACACTGTTTGCAAATATACATTATATACGATGGAAAAGCTGTTGTATTTATATTGTATTTTATGCTTCTGGCGTTGACTTCTTACGACCTAACTACTTAATCTGGTAGGGCACCGCCCTAGAGTGAAGCATAGGTTGCCCGGAACGTAGAACATACCATTACCTTCACACTGGTTGCAATTACTCCAGTTATACGATGGAAAAACTGTTGCATCTTTATTGTATTTTATGCTTCTGGCGTTGACTTCTAAGGCACTAACTATTCAATCTGCTGGAGCAATGCCCTAGGCTGAAGCCTAGGTTGCCCAGAACGTAGAAATGACCATAACTTTCACACTGGTTGCAATTATTCCTTTTATACCAAGGAAAAACTGTTATATTTATATTGTATCTTATGCTTCCGGCGTTGACTTCTAAGGACCTAACTATTCGATCTGGTGGAGCAACGGCCTAGAGTAAAGCCTAGGTTGCTCGGAATGTGGAAATGACCATAACTTTCACACTGGTTGCAATTATTCCTTTTATACGATGGTAAAACTGTTGCATCTTTATCGTATTTTATGCTTCTGGCGTTGACTTCTTAGGCCCTAGCTGTTTGATCTGGTGGAGCATCTCCCTTGAGTGAAGCCTACGTTGCGCGGAACGTAGAACATACCATTACCTTCACACTGGTTGCAATTACTCCTGTTATACGATGGAAAAACTGTTGCATCTTTATTGTATCTTATGCTTCAGGCGTTGACTTCTAAGGCCCTAACTATTCGATCTGGTGGAGCAACGCCCTAGAGTGAAGCCTAGGTTGCCCGGTACGTCGGAATGACCATTACTTTCACACTGGTTGCAATTAATCATTTTGTACGATGGAAAAGCTGTTGTATTTATATTGTATTTTATGCCTCTGGCGTTGACTTCTAAGGCCGTAGCTATTAGATGTGGTGGAGCAACGCCCCATAGTGACGCCTAGGGTGCTCTGAACGTAGAAATGACCATTACTTTCACACTGGTTGCAATTATTCGTTTTATACGATGGAAAAGCTGTTGCATTTATATCGTATTTTATGCTTCTTGCGTTGACTTCTAAGGCACTAACTATTCGATCTGGTGTAGCAACGCCCTAGAGTGAAGCCTAGGTTGCCCGGAACGTAGAAACGGCCATCACTTTCAAACTGGTTGCAATTATTCCTGTTATATGATGGAAACACGGTTGTACTTTTATTGCATTTTATGCTTCGGGTGTTGACTTCTGAGGCCGTAGCTATTCGATGTGGTGGATGAACGCCATAGAGTGAAGCCTAGGTTGCCCGGAACGTAAAAATGACCATAACTTTCATACTGGTTGCAATCATTCGTTTTATATGATGGAAAAACTGTTGTATTTATATTGTATTTTATGCTTCTGGCGTTGACTTCTAAGGCACTAACTATTCGATATGGTGGAGCAACGCCCTAGAGTGAAGCCTAGGATGCCCGGAACGTAGAATTGGCCATCACTCTCAAACTGGTTGCAATTATTCCTGTTATATGATGGAAACACTGTTGTATTTCTATTGTATTTTATGCTTCAGGCGTAGGCTTCTTAATCCGTAGCTATTCGATATGGTGGAGCACCGCCCTAGAGTGAAGCCTCGGTTGCTCGGAACGTAGAAATGACCACTACTTTCACACTGTTTGCAATTATTCATTTAATACGATGGAAAAGCTGTTGTATTTATATCGTATTTTATGCTTCGGGCGTTGACTTCTTAGGCCCTAACATATCGATCTAGTGGAGCAACGCCCTACAGTGAAGCCTAGGTTGCCGGGAACGTAGAATTGGCCATCACTTTCAAACTGGTAGCAATTATTCCTGTTATATGATGGAAACACTGTTGTATTTTCTTTGCATTTTATGGTTCGGGCGTTGACTTCTAAGGCCCTAACTATTCAATCTGTTGGAGCAACGCCCTAGAGTGAAGCCTTGGTTGCTCGGAAAGTAGAAATGTCCATAAGTTTCATACTGGTTGCAATTATTCGTTTTATGCGATGGAAAAACTGTTGTATTTATATTGTATTTTATGCTTCTGGCATTGACATCTAAGGCCCTAACTATTCAATCTGTTGGAGCAACGCCCTAGGGTGAAGCCTAGGTTGCTCGGAAAGTAGAAATGACCATAGGTTTCATACTGGTTGCAATTATTCGTTTTATACGATGGAAAAACTGTTGTATTTATATTGTATTTTATGCTTCTGGCGTTGACTTCTAAGGCCCTAGCTATTCGAACTAGTGGAGCAACGCCCTAGAGTGAAGCCTAGGTTGCCCGGAACGTTGAAATGACCATTACATTCACACTGGTTGCAATTATTCGTCTTATACGATGGAAAAGCTGTTGTATTTATATCGTATTTTATGCTTCTGGCGTTGACTTCTTAGGCCCTAACTATTGGATCTGGTGGAACAACGCCGTAGGGTGAAGCCTAGGTTGCCCGGAACGTAGAAATGACCATTACTTTCACACTGTTTGCAATTATTGCTTTTCTACGATGGAAAAGCTGTTGTATTTATATCGTATTTTATACTTCTGGCGTTGACTTCTTAGGCCCTAACTATTCGATCTGGTGGAACAACGCCGTAGGGTGAAGCCTAGGTTGCCCCGAACGCAGAAATGACCATTACTTTCACACTGGTTGCAATTAATCATTTTGTACGATGGAAAAGCTGTTGTATTTATATTGTATTTTATGCCTCTGGCGTTGACTTCTAAGGCCGTATCTATTAGATGTGGTGGAGCAACGCCCCATAGTGACGCCTAGGGTGCCCGGAACGTTGAAATGACCATTACATTCACACTGGTTGCAATTATTCGTCTTATACGATGGAAAAGCTGTTGTATTTATATCGTATTTTATGCTTCTGGCGTTGACTTCTTAGGCCCTAACTATTCGATCTGGTGGAACAACGCCGCAGGGTGAAGCCTAGGTTGCCCGGAACGTAGAAATGACCATTACTTTCACACTGGTTGCAATTATTCGTCTTATACGATGGAAAAGCTGTTGTATTTATATCGTATTTTATGCTTCTGGCGTTGACTTCTTAGGCCCTGACTATTCGATCTGGTGGAACAACGCCGTAGGGTGAAGCCTAGGTTGCCCGGAACGTAGAAATGACCATTACTTTCACACTGTTTGCAATTATTCCTTTTATACGATGGAAAATCTGTTGTATTTATATCGTATTTTATGCTTCTGGCGTTGACTTCTCAGGACCTAACTATTCGATCTGGTGGAGCAACGCCCTAGAGTGAAGCCTAGCTTGCCCAGAACGTAGAAATGACCATCACTTTCAAACTGGTTGCAATTAATCCTTTTATACGATGGAAAAACTGTTGTATTTTTATTGCATTTTATGCTTCCGGCGTTGACTTCTAAGGCCCTAACTATTCAATCTGTTGGAGCAGCGCCCTAGGGTGTAGCCTAGGTTGACAGGAAAGTTGAAATGACCACAACTTTCATACTGGTTGCAATTACTCGTTTTATATGATGAATAAACTGTTGTATTTATATTGTATTTTATGCTTCTGGCGTTCACTTCTTAGGCCCTAACTATTCGATCTGGTGGAACAACGCTCTGGGGTGAAGCCTAGGTTGCCGGAACGAAGAAATGACCATAACTTTCACACTGGTAGCAATTATTCGTTTTATACGATGGAAAAACTGTTCTATTTATTTTGTATTTTATGCTTCGGGCGTTGACTTCTAAGGCCCTAGCTATTCGATCTGGTCGAGCAACGCCCTAGAGTGAAGCCTAGGTTGCCCGGAACGTAGAGATGACCATAACTTCCACACTGGTTGCAATTATTCGTTTTATACGATGGAAAAGCTGTTGTATTTATATCATATTTTATGCTTCTGGCGTTGACCTCTTAGGCCCTAACTATTCGGTCTGGTGGAACAACGCCCTAGAGTGAAGCCCAGGTTGCCCGAAACATGGTAATGACCATTACTTTCACACTGTTTGCAAATATACATTATATACGATGGAAAAGCTGTTGTATTTATATTGTATTTTATGCTTCTGGCGTTGACTTCTTACGACCTAACTACTTAATCTGGTAGAGCACCGCCCTAGAGTGAAGCATAGGTTGCCCGGAACGTAGAACATACCATTACCTTCACACTGGTTGCAATTACTCCAGTTATACGATGGAAAAACTGTTGCATCTTTATTGTATTTTATGCTTCTAGCGTTGACTTCTAAGGCACTAACTATTCAATCTGTTGGAGCAATGCCCTAGGCTGAAGCCTAGGTTGCCCAGAACGTAGAAATGACCATAACTTTCACACTGGTTGCAATTATTCGTTTTATACGATGGAAAAGCTGTTGTATTTATATCGTATTTTATGCTTCTGGCGTTGACTTCTTAGGCCCTAACAATTCGATCTGGTGGAACAACGCCCTAGAGTGAAGCCTAGGTTGCCTGGAACGTAGAAATGACCATAACTTTCTAACTGGTTGCTATTATTCGTTTTATGCGGTGGAAAAACTGTTATATTTTTATTGTATTTTATGCTTCTGGCGTTGACTTCTTAGGCCCTAGGTATTCGATCTGGTGGAACAACGCCCTAGAGTGAAGCCTAGGTTGCCTGGAACGTAGAAATGACCATCACTTTCACACGGGTTGCAATTATTCCTGTTACAGGATGGAAAGACTGTTGTATTTATATTGTATTTTATGCTTCTGGCGTTGATTTCTAAGGCCCTAATTATTCGATCTCGTGGAGCAACGCCCTAGAGTGAAGCCTAGGTTGCCCGGAACGTAGAAATGACCATTACATTCACACTGGTTGCAATTATTCGTCTTATACGATGGAAAAGCTGTTGTATTTATATCGTATTTTATGCTTCTGGCGTTGACTTCTTAGGCCCTAACTATTCGATCTGGTGGAACAACGCCGTAGGGTGAAGCCTAGGTTGCCCGGAACGTAGAAATGACCATTACTTTCACACTGTTTGCAATTATTCCTTTTATACCATGGAAAAACTGTTATATTTATATTGTATCTTATGCTTCCGGCGTTGACTTCTAAGGACCTAACTATTCGATCTGGTGGAGCAACGGCCTAGAGTAAAGCCTAGGTTGCTCGGAATGTGGAAATGACCATAACTTTCACACTGGTTGCAATTATTCCTTTTATACGATGGTAAAACTGTTGCATCTTTATCGTATTTTATGCTTCTGGCGTTGACTTCTTAGGCCCTAGCTGTTTGATCTGGTGGAGCATCTCCCTTGAGTGAAGCCTACGTTGCCCGGAACGTAGAACATACCATTACCTTCACACTGGTTGCAATTACTCCTGTTATACGATGGAAAAACTGTTGCATCTTTATTGTATCTTATGCTTCAGGCGTTGACTTCTAAGGCCCTAACTATTCGATCTGGTGGAGCAACGCCCTAGAGTGAAGCCTAGGTTGCCCGGTACGTCGGAATGACCATTACTTTCACACTGGTTGCAATTAATCATTTTGTACGATGGAAAAGCTGTTGTATTTATATTGTATTTTATGCCTCTGGCGTTGACTTCTAAGGCCGTAGCTATTAGATGTGGTGGAGCAACGCCCCATAGTGACGCCTAGGGTGCTCTGAACGTAGAAATGACCATTACTTTCACACTGGTTGCAATTATTCGTTTTATACGATGGAAAAGCTGTTGCATTTATATCGTATTTTATGCCTCTTGCGTTGACTTCTAAGGCACTAACTATTCGATCTGGTGTAGCAACGCCCTAGAGTGAAGCCTAGGTTGCCCGGAACGTAGAAACGGCCATCACTTTCAAACTGGTTGCAATTATTCCTGTTATATGATGGAAACACGGTTGTACTTTTATTGCATTTTATGCTTCGGGTGTTGACTTCTGAGGCCGTAGCTATTCGATATGGTGGAGCACCGCCCTAGAGTGAAGCCTCGGTTGCTCGGAACGTAGAAATGACCACTACTTTCACACTGTTTGCAATTATTCATTTAATACGATGGAAAAGCTGTTGTATTTATATCGTATTTTATGCTTCGGGCGTTGACTTCTTAGGCCCTAACATATCGATCTAGTGGAGCAACGCCCTACAGTGAAGCCTAGGTTGCCGGGAACGTAGAATTGGCCATCACTTTCAAACTGGTAGCAATTATTCCTGTTATATGATGGAAACACTGTTGTATTTTCTTTGCATTTTATGGTTCGGGCGTTGACTTCTAAGGCCCTAACTATTCAATCTGTTGGAGCAACGCCCTAGAGTGAAGCCTTGGTTGCTCGGAAAGTAGAAATGTCCATAAGTTTCATACTGGTTGCAATTATTCGTTTTATGCGATGGAAAAACTGTTGTACTTATATTGTATTTTATGCTTCTGGCATTGACATCTAAGGCCCTAACTATTCAATCTGTTGGAGCAACGCCCTAGGGTGAAGCCTAGGTTGCTCGGAAAGTAGAAATGACCATAGGTTTCATACTGGTTGCAATTATTCGTTTTATACGATGGAAAAACTGTTGTATTTATATTGTATTTTATGCTTCTGGCGTTGACTTCTAAGGCCCTAGCTATTCGATCTAGTGGAGCAACGCCCTAGAGTGACGCCTAGGGTGCTCGGAACGTAGAAATGACCATTACTTTCAAACTGGTCGCAATTATTCGTTTTATACGATGGAAAAGCTGTTGTATTTATATTGTATTTTATGCTTCTGGCGTTGATTTCTAAGGCCCTAACTATTCAATCTGCTGGAGCAACGCCCTAGGGCGTAGCCTAGGTTGCCCGGAAAGTAGAAATGACCATAACTTTCATACTGGTTGCAATTACTCGTTTTATATGATGGAAAAACTGTTGCATTTATATTGTATTTTATGCTTCTGATGGTCACTTCTTAGGCCCTAACTATTCGGTCTGATGGAACAATGCCCTAGGGTGAAGCCTAGGTTGCCCGGAACGTAGAAATGACCATCACATTCAAACGGGTTGCAATTATTCCTGTTATATGATGGAAAGACTGTTGTATTTTTATTGTACTTTATGCTTCAGGCGTTGACTTCTGAGGCCGTAGCTATTCGATGTGGTGGAAGAACGCCATAGAGTGAAGCCTAGGTTGCCCGGAACGTAGAAATGACCAGAACTTTCATACTGGTTGCCATTAATCGTTTTATACGATGGAAAAGCTGTTGTATTTATATCGTATTTTATGCTTCTGGCGTTGACTTCTTAGGCCCTAACAATTCGATCTGGTGGAACAACGCCCTAGAGTGAAGCCTAGGTTGCCTGGAACGTAGAAATGACCATAACTTTCTAACTGGTTGCTATTATTCGTTTTATGCGGTGGAAAAACTGTTATATTTATATTGTATTTTATGCTTCTGGCGTTGACTTCTTAGGCCCTAGGTATTCGATCTGGTGGAACAACGCCCTAGAGTGAAGCCTAGGTTGCCTGGAACGTAGAAATGACCATCACTTTCACACGGGTTGCAATTGTTCCTGTTATAGGATGGAAAGACTGTTGTATTTATATTGTATTTTATGCTTCTGGCGTTGATTTCTAAGGCCCTAATTATTGGATCTGGTGGAGCAACGCCCTAGAGTGAAGCCTAGGTTGCCCGGAACGTAGAAATGACCTTTACATTCACACTGGTTGCAATTATTCGTCTTATACGATGGAAAAGCTGTTGTATTTATATCGTATTTTATGCTTCTGGCGTTGACTTCTTAGGCCTTAACTATTCGATCTGGTGGAACAACGCCGTAGGGTGAAGCCTAGGTTGCCGGGAACGTAGAAATGACCATTACTTTCACGCTGTTTGCAATTATTCCTTTTATACGATGGAAAAGCTGTTGTATTTATATCGTATTTTATGCTTCTGGCGTTGACGTCTAAGGACCTAACTATTCGATCTGGCGGAGCAACGCCCTGGAGTGAAACCTAGGTTGCCCGGGACGTAGAAATGACCATAACTTTTAAACTGCTAGCAATTATTCGTTTTATACAATGGAAAAACTGTTCTATTTATTTTGTATTTAATGCTTCGGGCGTTGACTTCTAAGGCCCTAACTGTTTGATCTGGTGGAGCAACGCCCTAGAGTGAAGACAATGTTGCCCGGAACGTAGAAATGACCATAACTTTCACACTGGTTGCTATTATTCCTTTTAGACGATGGAAAGCTGTTATATTTATATTGTATTTTATGCTTCTGGCGTTGACTTCTTAGGCCCTAACTATTCGATCTTGTGGAACAACGCCCCAGAGTGAAGACTAGGATGCCCGAATCGTCGATATGATCATTACTTTCGCACTGGTTGCAATTAGTCAGGCCATACGATGGAAAAACTGTTGTATTTTTATTGTGTTTTACGCTTCTGGCGTTCACTTCTAAGGCCCTAACTATTCGATCTGGTGGAGCAACGCCCTAGAGTGAAGCCTAGGTTGCCCGGTACGTCGGAATGACCATTACTTTCACACTGGTTGCAATTAATCATTTTGTACGATGGCAAAGCTGTTGTATTTATACTGTATTTTATGCTTCCGGCGTTAACTTCTAAGGCCGTAGTTATCAGATGTGGAGCAGCAACGCCCTAGAGTGTCACGTAGGTTGCCAGGCACGTAGAAATGACCATTACTTTCACAATGTTCGCAAACATTCATTTTATACGATGGAAAAACTGTTGTACTTATATTGTATTTTATGCTTCGGGCGTTGACTTCTAAGGCCCTAACTATTCGATTTGGTGGAGCAACGCCCTACAGTGAAGCCTAGGTTGCCCGGAACGTAGAAATGATCATTACTTTCGCACTGGTTGCAATTAGTCATGCTATACGATGGAAAAACTGTTGCATTTTTATTGCGTTTTATGCTTCTGGCGTTGACTTCTATGGCCCTACCTATTCGGTCTGGTGGAGCAACGCCCTAGAGTGAAGCCTAGGTTGCCCGGAACGTAGAATTGGCCATCACTTTCAAACTGGTTGTAATTATTCCTGTTATATGATGGAAACACTGTTGTATTTTTATTGCATTTTATAGTTCTGGCGTTCACTTCTTAGGCCCTAACTATTCGATCTGGTGGAACAACGGCCTACGGTGAAGCCTAGGTTGCCCGGAACGTAGAAATGACCATTACTTTCACACTGTTTGCAATTATTCCTTTTATACGATGGAAAACCTGTTCTATTTATTTTGTATTTTATGCTTCGGGCGTTGACTTCTAAGGCCCTAGCTATTCGATCCGGTGGAGCAATGCTCTAGAGTGAAGCCTAGGTTGCTCGGAATGTAGAAATGACCATAACTTTCACACTGGTTGCTATTATTCGTATTAGACGATGGAAAAACTGTTATATTTATATTGTATTTTGTGCTTGTGGCGTTGACTTCTTAGGCCCTAACTATTCGATCTTGTGGAACAACGCCCCAGAGTGAAGACTAGGAGGCCCGGAACATGGAAATGACCATTACTTTCACACTGTTTGCAGTTATTCCTGTTATACGATGGAAAAACCTTTGCATCTTTATTGTATTTTATGCTTCTGGCGTTGATTTCTAAGGCCCTAACTATTCAATCTGTTGGAGCAACGCCCTAGGGTGAAGCCTAGGTTGCTCGGAAAGTAGAAATGACCATAAGTTTCTTACTGGTTGCAATTATTCGTTTTATACGATGGAAAGACTGTTGTATTTATATTGTATTTTATGCTTCTGGCGTTCACTTCTTAGGCCCTAACCATTCGATCTGGTGGAGCAACGCCCTATGGTGAAGCCTAGGTTGCCCGGAACGTAGAAATGACCATAACTTTTACACTGGCAGCAATTATTCGTTTTATGCAATGGAAAAACTGTTCCATTTATTTTGTATTTTATGCTTCGGGCGTTGACTTCTAAGGCCCTAACTGTTTGATCTGGTGGAGCAACGCCCTAGAGTGAAGCCTAGGTTGCCCGGAACGTAGAAATGACCATTACTTTCACACTGTTTGCAATTATTCCTTTTATACGATGGAAAACTGTTGTATTTATATCGTATTTTATGCTTCTGGCGTTGACTTCTAAGGACCTAACTATTCGATCTGGCGGAGCAACGCCCTAGAGTGAAGCCTAGGTTGCTCGGAATGTAGAAATGACCATAACCTTCACACAGGTTGCAATTATTCGTTTTATACGACGGAAAAGCCGTTGTATTTATATCGTATTTTATGCTTCTGGCGATGACTTCTTAGGCCCTAACAATTCGATCTGGTGGAACAACGCCCTAGAGTGAAGCCTAGGTTGCCGGGAACGTAGAAATGACCATAACTTTCACACTGGTTGCTATTATTCGTTTTATGCGATGGAAAGACTGTTGTATTTATTTTGTAGTTTATGCTTCTGGCGTTGACTTCTTGTGCCCTAACTATTCCATCTGGTGGAACAGCGCCCTAGGGTGAAGCCTAGGTAGCCCGGAACGCAGAAATGACCAGTACTTTCACACTGGTTGCAGTTATTCGTTTTATACGATGGAAAAGCTGTTGAAATTATATCGTATTTTATGCTTCTGGCGTTGACTTCGTAGGCCCTAACTATTCTATCTGGTGGAACAACGCCCTAGGGTGAAGCCTAGGTTGCCAGGAACGTAGAAATGACCATAACTTTCACACTGGTTACCATTATTCGTTTTATACGATGGAAAAGCTGTTGTATTTATATCGTATTTTATGCTTCTGGCGTTGACTTCTAAGGACCTAACTATTCGATCTGGTGGAGCAACGCCCTAGAATGAAGCCAATGTTGCCCGGAACGTAGAAATGACCATAACTTTCACACTGGTTGCTATTATTCCTTTTAGACGATGGAAAAACTGTTATATTTATATTGTATTTTATGCTTCTGGCGTTGACTTCTTAGGCCCTAACTATTCGATCTTGTGGAACAACGCCCCAGAGTGAAGACTAGGAGGCCCGGAACATGGAAATGACCATTACTTTCACACTGTTTGCAGTTATTCCTGTTATACGATGGAAAAACTTTTGCATCTTTATTGTATTTTATGCTTCTGGCGTTGACTTCTAAGGCCCTAACTGTTCGATCTGGTGCAGCAACTCCCTAGAGTGAACACTAGGTTGCTCGGAATGTATAAATGTCCACAACTTTCACACTGGTCGCAATTATTCGTTTTATACGACGGAAAAGCTGTTGTATTTATATCGTATTTTATGCTTCTGGCGTTGACTTCTTAGGCCCTCACTATTCGATCTGGCGGAACAACGCCGTAGAGTGAAGCCTAGGTTGCCCGGAACGTAGAAAAGACCATTATCTTCACACTGGTTGCAATTATTCCTGTTTTACGATGGAAAAACTGTTGCACCTTTATTGTATTTTATGCTTCTGGCGTTGATTTCTAAGCCCCTAATTATTCGATCTGGTGGAGCAACGCCCTAGAGTGAAGCCTAGGTCGCCCGGAACGAAGAAATGACCATTACATTCACACTGGTTGCAATTATTCGTCTTATACGATGGAAAAGCTGTTGTATTTATATCGTATTTTATGCTTCTGGCGTTGACTTCTTAGGCCCTAACTATTCCATCTGGAGGAACAACGCCCCTGGATGAAGCCTAGGCTGCGCGGTACGTAGCAATGGCTATAACTTTCACACTGGTAGCAATTATTCGTTTTATACGATGGAAAAACTGTTCTATTTATTTTGTATTTTATGCTTCGGGCGTTGACTTCTAAGGCCCTAGCTATTCGATCTGGTCGAGCAACGCCCTAGAGTGAAGCCTAGGTTGCCCGGAACGTAGAGATGACCATAACTTCCACACTGGTTGCAATTATTCGTTTTATACGATGGAAAAGCTGTTGTATTTATATCATATTTTATGCTTCTGGCGTTGACCTCTTAGGCCCTAACTATTCGATCTGGTGGAACAACGCCCTAGAGTGAAGCCCAGCTTGCCCGGAACATGGAAATGACCATTACTTTCACACTGTTTGCAAATATACATTATATACGATGGAAAAGCTGTTGTATTTATATTGTATTTTATGCTTCTGGCGTTGACTTCTTACGACCTAACTACTTAATCTGGTAGAGCACCGCCCTAGAGTGAAGCATAGGTTGCCCGGAACGTAGAACATACCATTACCTTCACACTGGTTGCAATTACTCCTGTTATACGATGGAAAAACTGTTACATCTTTATTGTATTTTATGCTTCTGGCGTTGACTTCTAAGGCACTAACTATTCAATCTGTCGGAGCAATGCCCTAGGCTGAAGCCTAGGTTGCCCAGAACGTAGAAATGACCATAACCTTCACACTGGTTGCAATTATTCGTTTTATACGACGGAAAAGCTGTTGTATTTATATCGTATTTTATGCTTCTGGCGATGACTTCTTAGGCCCTAACAATTCGATCTGGTGGAACAACGCCCTAGAGTGAAGCCTAGGTTGCCGGGAACGTAGAAATGACCATAACTTTCACACTGGTTGCTATTATTCGTTTTATGCGATGGAAAGACTGTTGTATTTATTTTGTAGTTTATGCATCTGGCGTTGACTTCTTGTGCCCTAACTATTCCATCTGGTGGAACAGCGCCCTAGGGTGAAGCCTAGGTAGCCCGGAACGCAGAAATGACCAGTACTTTCACACTGGTTGCAGTTATTCGTTTTATACGATGGAAAAGCTGTTGAAATTATATCGTATTTTATGATTCTGGCGTTGACTTCGTAGGCCCTAACTATTCCATCTGGTGGAACAACGCCCTAGGGTGAAGCCTAGGTTGCCAGGAACGTAGAAATGACCATAACTTTCAAACTGGTTACCATTATTCGTTTTATACGATGGAAAGACTGTTGTATTTATTTTGTAGTTTATGCTTCTGGCGTTTACTTCTTAGGCCCTAACTATTCGATCTGGTGGAACAGCGCCCTAGGGTGAAGACTAGGTTGCCCGGAACGCAGAAATGATCAGTACTTACACACTGTTTGCAATTATTCATCTTATACAATGGCAAAGCTGTTGTATTTATATTGTATTTTATGCTTCCGGCGTTAGCTTCTAAGACCGTAGCTATCAGATGTGGAGTAGAAACGCCCTAGAGTGACGCGTAGGTTGCCAGGCACGTAGAAATGACCATTACTTTCATAATGTTCGCAATCATTCATTTCATACGATGGAAAAACTGTTGTACTTATATTGTATTTTATGCTTCGGGCGTTGACTTCTAAGGCCCTAACTATTCGATTTGGTGGAGCAACGCCCTACAGTGAAGCCTAGATTGCCCGGAACGTAGACATGTCCATAACCATCACACAGGTTGCAATTATTCGTTTTATACGATGGAAAGACTGTTGTATTTGTTTTGTAGTTTATGCTTCTGGCGTTGACTTCTTAGGCCCTAACTATTCCATCTGGTGGAACAGCGCCCTAGGGTGTAGCCTAGGTCGCCCGGAACGCAGAAATGACCAGTACTTTCACACTGGTTGCAGTTATTCGTTTTATACAATGGAAAAACTGTTCTATGTATTTTGCATTTTATGCTTCGGGCGTTGACTTCTAAGGCCCTAACTATTCGATCTGGTGGAGCAACGCCCTAGAGTGAAGCCTAGGTTGCCCGGGAAGTAGAAATGACCATAACTTTCTCACTGGTTGCAAATATACATTATATACGATGGAAATCTGTTGGACTTATATTGTATTTTATGCTTCTGGCGTTGACTTCGTAGGCCCTAACTATTCCATCTGGTGGAGCAACGTCCTAGACTGAAGCCTAGGTTGACCGGAACGTAGAAATGACCACAACTTTAACACAGGTTGCAATTATTCGTTTTATACGATGGAAAGACTGTTGTATTTATTTTGTAGTTTGTGCTTCTGCCGTTGACTTCTTATGCCCTAACTATTCCATCTGGTGGAACAGCGCCCTAGGGTGAAGCCTAGGTAGCCCGGAACGCAGAAATGACCAGGACTTTCACACTGGTGGCAGTTATTCGTTTTATACAATGGAAAAACAGTTCTATTTATTTTGCATTTTATGCTTCGGGCGTTGACTTCTAAGGCCCTAGCTATTCCATCTGGTGGAGCAACACCCTAGCGTGAGGCCTAGTTTTCCCGGAACGTAGAACATACCTTTACCTTCACACTGTTTGCAATTATTCCTGTTATACGATGGAAAAACTGTTGCATCTTTATTGTATTTTATGCTTCTGGCGTTGACTTCTAAGGCCCTAACTATTCGATCTGGTGGAGCAACGCCCTAGAGTGAAGCCTAGATTGCCCAGAACGTAGATATGTCCATAACCATCACACAGGTTGCAATTATTCGTTTTATACGATGGAAAGACTGTTGTATTTATTTTGTAGTTTATGCTTCTGGCGTTTACTTCTTAGGCCCTAACTATTCGATCTGGTGGAACAGCGCCCTAGGGTGAAGACTAGGTTGCCCGGAACGCAGAAATGATCAGTACTTACACACTGTTTGCAATTATTCATCTTATACAATGGCAAAGCTGTTGTATTTATATTGTATTTTATGCTTCCGGCGTTAGCTTCTAAGACCGTAGCTATCAGATGTGGAGTAGAAACGCCCTAGAGTGACGCGTAGGTTGCCAGGCACGTAGAAATGACCATTACTTTCATAATGTTCGCAATCATTCATTTCATACGATGGAAAAACTGTTGTACTTATATTGTATTTTATGCTTCGGGCGTTGACTTCTAAGGCCCTAACTATTCGATTTGGTGGAGCAACGCCCTACAGTGAAGCCTAGGTTGCCCGGAACGTAGAGATGACCATAACTTCCACACTGGTTGCAATTATTCGTTTTATACGATGGAAAAGCTGTTGTATTTATATCATATTTTATGCTTCTGGCGTTGACCTCTTAGGCCCTAACTATTCGATCTGGTGGAACAACGCCCTAGAGTGAAGCCCAGCTTGCCCGGAACATGGAAATGACCATTACTTTCACACTGTTTGCAAATATACATTATATACGATGGAAAAGCTGTTGTATTTATATTGTATTTTATGCTTCTGGCGTTGACTTCTTACGACCTAACTACTTAATCTGGTAGAGCACCGCCCTAGAGTGAAGCATAGGTTGCCCGGAACGTAGAACATACCATTACCTTCACACTGGTTGCAATTACTCCTGTTATACGATGGAAAAACTGTTACATCTTTATTGTATTTTATGCTTCTGGCGTTGACTTCTAAGGCACTAACTATTCAATCTGTCGGAGCAATGCCCTAGGCTGAAGCCTAGGTTGCCCAGAACGTAGAAATGACCATAACCTTCACACTGGTTGCAATTATTCGTTTTATACGACGGAAAAGCTGTTGTATTTATATCGTATTTTATGCTTCTGGCGATGACTTCTTAGGCCCTAACAATTCGATCTGGTGGAACAACGCCCTAGAGTGAAGCCTAGGTTGCCGGGAACGTAGAAATGACCATAACTTTCACACTGGTTGCTATTATTCGTTTTATGCGATGGAAAGACTGTTGTATTTATTTTGTAGTTTATGCATCTGGCGTTGACTTCTTGTGCCCTAACTATTCCATCTGGTGGAACAGCGCCCTAGGGTGAAGCCTAGGTAGCCCGGAACGCAGAAATGACCAGTACTTTCACACTGGTTGCAGTTATTCGTTTTATACGATGGAAAAGCTGTTGAAATTATATCGTATTTTATGCTTCTGGCGTTGACTTCGTAGGCCCTAACTATTCCATCTGGTGGAACAACGCCCTAGGGTGAAGCCTAGGTTGCCAGGAACGTAGAAATGACCATAACTTTCACACTGGTTACCATTATTCGTTTTATACGATGGAAAAGCTGTTGTATTTATATCGTATTTTATGCTTCTGGCGTTGACTTCTAAGGACCTAACTATTCGATCTGGCGGAACAACGCCGTAGAGTGAAGCCTAGGTTGCCCGGAACGTAGAAAAGACCATTATCTTCACACTGGTTGCAATTATTCCTGTTTTACGATGGAAAAACTGTTGCACCTTTATTGTATTTTATGCTTCTGGCGTTGATTTCTAAGGCCCTAATTATTCGATCTGGTGGAGCAACGCCCTAGAGTGAAGCCTAGGTCGCCCGGAACGAAGAAATGACCATTACATTCACACTGGTTGCAATTATTCGTCTTATACGATGGAAAAGCTGTTGTATTTATATCGTATTTTATGCTTCTGGCGTTGACTTCTTAGGCCCTAACTATTCCATCTGGTGGACGACGCCCTTGGATGAAGCCTAGGCTGCGCGGTACGTAGCAATGGCTATAACTTTCACACTGGTAGCAATTATTCGTTTTATACGATGGAAAAACTGTTCTATTTATTTTGTGTTTTATGCTTCGGGCGTTGACTTCTAAGGCCCTAGCTATTCGATCTGGTCGAGCAACGCCCTAGAGTGAAGCCTAGGTTTCCCGGAACGTAGAGATGACCATAACTTCCACACTGGTTGCAATTATTCGTTTTATACGATGGAAAAGCTGTTGTATTTATATCATGTTTTATGCTTCTGGCGTTGACCGCTTAGGCCCTAACTATTCGATCTGGTGGAACAGCGCCCTAGAGTGAAGCCCAGGTTGCCCGGAACATGGAAATGACCATTACTTTCACACTGTTTGCAAATATACATTATATACGATGGAAAAGCTGTTGTATTTATATTGTATTTTATGCTTCTGGCGCTGACTTCTTACGACCTAACTACTTAATCTGGTAGAGCACCGCCCTAGAGTGAAGCATAGGTTGCCCGGAACGTAGAACATACCATTACCTTCACACTGGTTGCAATTACTCCTGTTATACGATGGAAAATCTGTTGCATCTTTATTGTATTTTATGCTTCTGGCGTTGACTTCTAAGGCACTAACTATTCAATCTGTTGGAGCAATGCCCTAGGCTGAAGCCTAGGTTGCCCAGAACGTAGAAATGACCATAACTTTCACACTGGTTGCAATTATTCGTTTTATACGACGGAAAAGCTGTTGTATTTATTTTACATTTTATGCTTCGGGCGTTGACTTCTAAGGCCCTAGCTATTCCATCTGGTGGAGCAACACCCTAGCGTGAAGCATAGTTTGCCCGGAACGTAGAACATACCATTACCTTCACACTGTTTGCAATTATTCCTGTTATACGATGGAAAAACTGTTGCATCTTTATTGTAGTTTATGCTTCTGGCGTTGAATTCTAAGCCCCTAGCTATTCGATCTGGTAGAGCAACGCCCTAGAGTGAAGCCTAGATTGCCCAGAACGTAGATATGTCCATAACCATCACACAGGTTGCAATTATTCGTTTTATACGATGGAAAGACTGTTGTATTTATTTTGTAGTTTGTGCTTCTGCCGTTGACTTCTTATGCCCTAACTATTCCATCTGGTGGAACAGCGCCCTAGGGTGAAGCCTAGGTAGCCCGGAACGCAGAAATGACCAGGACTTTCACACTGGTGGCAGTTATTCGTTTTATACAATGGAAAAACAGTTCTATTTATTTTGCATTTTATGCTTCGGGCGTTGACTTCATAGGCCCAAACTATTCGATCTGGTGGATCAACGTCCTAGAGTGAAGCTTAGGTAGCCCGGAACGCAGAAATGACCAGTACTTTCACACTGGTTGCAGTTACTCGTTTTATACGATGGAAAAGCTGTTGAAAATATATCGTATTTTATGCTTCTGGCGTTGACTTCTTAGGCCCTAACTATTCCATCTGGTGGAACAACGCCCTAGGGTGAAGCCTAGGTTGCCAGGAACGTAGAAATGACCATAACTTTCACACTGGTTACCATTATTCGTTTTATACGATGGAAAAGCTGTTGTATTTATATCGTATTTTATGCTTCTGGCGTTAACTTCTTAGGCCCTAACTATTCCATCTGGTGGAACAGCGCCCTAGGGTGAAGACTAGGTTGCCCGGAACGCAGAAATGATCAGTACTTACACACTGTTTGCAATTATTCATCTTATACAATGGCAAAGCTGTTGTATTTATATTGTATTTTATGCTTCCGGCGTTAGCTTCTAAGACCGTAGCTATCAGATGTGGAGTAGAAACGCCCTAGAGTGACGCGTAGGTTGCCAGGCACGTAGAAATGACCATTACTTTCATAATGTTCGCAATCATTCGTTTCATACGATGGAAAAACTGTTGTACTTATATTGTATTTTATGCTTCGGGCGTTGACTTCTAAGGCCCTAACTATTCGATTTGGTGGAGCAACGCCCTACAGTGAAGCCTAGATTGCCCGGAACGTAGACATGTCCATAACCATCACACAGGTTGCAATTATTCGTTTTATACGATGGATAGACTGTTGTATTTGTTTTGTAGTTTATGCTTCTGGCGTTGACTTCTTAGGCCCTAACTATTCCATCTGGTGGAACAGCGCCCTAGGGTGTAGCCTAGGTCGCCCGGAACGCAGAAATGACCAGTACTTTCACACTGGTTGCAGTTATTCGTTTTATACAATGGAAAAACTGTTCTATGTATTTTGCATTTTATGCTTCGGGCGTTGACTTCTAAGGCCCTAACTATTCGATCTGGTGGAGCAACGCCCTAGAGTGAAGCCTAGGTTGCCCGGGAAGTAGAAATGACCATAACTTTCTCACTGGTTGCAAATATACATTATATACGATGGAAATCTGTTGGACTTATATTGTATTTTATGCTTCTGGCGTTGACTTCGTAGGCCCTAACTATTCCATCTGGTGGAGCAACGTCCTAGACTGAAGCCTAGGTTGACCGGAACGTAGAAATGACCACAACTTTCACACAGGTTGCAATTATTCGTTTTATACGATGGAAAGACTGTTGTATTTATTTTGTAGTTTGTGCTTCTGCCGTTGACTTCTTATGCCCTAACTATTCCATCTGGTGGAACAGCGCCCTAGGGTGAAGCCTAGGTAGCCCGGAACGCAGAAATGACCAGGACTTTCACACTGGTGGCAGTTATTCGTTTTATACAATGGAAAAACAGTTCTATTTATTTTGCATTTTATGCTTCGGGCGTTGACTTCTAAGGCCCTAGCTATTCCATCTGGTGGAGCAACACCCTAGCGTGAGGCCTAGTTTTCCCGGAACGTAGAACATACCTTTACCTTCACACTGTTTGCAATTATTCCTGTTATACGATGGAAAAACTGTTGCATCTTTATTGTATTTTATGCTTCTGGCGTTGACTTCTAAGGCCCTAACTATTCGATCTGGTGGAGCAACGCCCTAGAGTGAAGCCTAGATTGCCCAGAACGTAGATATGTCCATAACCATCACACAGGTTGCAATTATTCGTTTTATACGATGGAAAGACTGTTGTATTTATTTTGTAGTTTATGCTTCTGGCGTTTACTTCTTAGGCCCTAACTATTCGATCTGGTGGAACAGCGCCCTAGGGTGAAGACTAGGTTGCCCGGAACGCAGAAATGATCAGTACTTACACACTGTTTGCAATTATTCATCTTATACAATGGCAAAGCTGTTGTATTTATATTGTATTTTATGCTTCCGGCGTTAGCTTCTAAGACCGTAGCTATCAGATGTGGAGTAGAAACGCCCTAGAGTGACGCGTAGGTTGCCAGGCACGTACAAATGACCATTACTTTCATAATGTTCGCAATCATTCATTTCATACGATGGAAAAACTGTTGTACTTATATTGTATTTTATGCTTCGGGCGTTGACTTCTAAGGCCCTAACTATTCGATTTGGTGGAGCAACGCCCTACAGTGAAGCCTAGGTTGCCCGGAACGTAGAGATGACCATAACTTCCACACTGGTTGCAATTATTCGTTTTATACGATGGAAAAGCTGTTGTATTTATATCATATTTTATGCTTCTGGCGTTGACCTCTTAGGCCCTAACTATTCGATCTGGTGGAACAACGCCCTAGAGTGAAGCCCAGCTTGCCCGGAACATGGAAATGACCATTACTTTCACACTGTTTGCAAATATACATTATATACGATGGAAAAGCTGTTGTATTTATATTGTATTTTATGCTTCTGGCGTTGACTTCTTACGACCTAACTACTTAATCTGGTAGAGCACCGCCCTAGAGTGAAGCATAGGTTGCCCGGAACGTAGAACATACCATTACCTTCACACTGGTTGCAATTACTCCTGTTATACGATGGAAAAACTGTTACATCTTTATTGTATTTTATGCTTCTGGCGTTGACTTCTAAGGCACTAACTATTCAATCTGTCGGAGCAATGCCCTAGGCTGAAGCCTAGGTTGCCCAGAACGTAGAAATGACCATAACCTTCACACTGGTTGCAATTATTCGTTTTATACGACGGAAAAGCTGTTGTATTTATATCGTATTTTATGCTTCTGGCGATGACTTCTTAGGCCCTAACAATTCGATCTGGTGGAACAACGCCCTAGAGTGAAGCCTAGGTTGCCGGGAACGTAGAAATGACCATAACTTTCACACTGGTTGCTATTATTCGTTTTATGCGATGGAAAGACTGTTGTATTTATTTTGTAGTTTATGCATCTGGCGTTGACTTCTTGTGCCCTAACTATTCCATCTGGTGGAACAGCGCCCTAGGGTGAAGCCTAGGTAGCCCGGAACGCAGAAATGACCAGTACTTTCACACTGGTTGCAGTTATTCGTTTTATACGATGGAAAAGCTGTTGAAATTATATCGTATTTTATGCTTCTGGCGTTGACTTCGTAGGCCCTAACTATTCCATCTGGTGGAACAACGCCCTAGGGTGAAGCCTAGGTTGCCAGGAACGTAGAAATGACCATAACTTTCACACTGGTTACCATTATTCGTTTTATACGATGGAAAAGCTGTTGTATTTATATCGTATTTTATGCTTCTGGCGTTGACTTCTAAGGACCTAACTATTCGATCTGGTGGAGCAACGCCCTAGAGTGAAGCCAATGTTGCCCGGAACGTAGAAATGACCATAACTTTCACACTGGTTGCTATTATTCCTTTTAGACGATGGAAAAACTGTTATATTTATATTGTATTTTATGCTTCTGGCGTTGACTTCTTAGGCCCTAACTATTCGATCTTGTGGAACAACGCCCCAGAGTCAAGACCAGGAGGCCCGGAACATGGAAATGACCATTACTTTCACACTGTTTGCAGTTATTCCTGTTATACGATGGAAAAACTTTTGCATCTTTATTGTATTTTATGCTTCTGGCGTTGACTTCTAAGGCCCTAATTATTCGATCTGGTGGAGCAACGCCCTAGAGTGAAGCCTAGGTCGCCCGGAACGAAGAAATGACCATTACATTCACACTGGTTGCAATTATTCGTCTTATACGATGGAAAAGCTGTTGTATTTATATCGTATTTTATGCTTCTGGCGTTGACTTCTTAGGCCCTAACTATTCGATCTGGCGGAACAACGCCGTAGAGTGAAGCCTAGGTTGCCCGGAACGTAGAAAAGACCATTATCTTCACACTGGTTGCAATTATTCCTGTTTTACGATGGAAAAACTGTTGCACCTTTATTGTATTTTATGCTTCTGGCGTTGATTTCTAAGGCCCTAATTATTCGATCTGGTGGAGCAACGCCCTAGAGTGAAGCCTAGGTCGCCCGGAACGAAGAAATGACCATTACATTCACACTGGTTGCAATTATTCGTCTTATACGATGGAAAAGCTGTTGTATTTATATCGTATTTTATGCTTCTGGCGTTGACTTCTTAGGCCCTAACTATTCCATCTGGTGGACGACGCCCTTGGATGAAGCCTAGGCTGCGCGGTACGTAGCAATGGCTATAACTTTCACACTGGTAGCAATTATTCGTTTTATACGATGGAAAAACTGTTCTATTTATTTTGTGTTTTATGCTTCGGGCGTTGACTTCTAAGGCCCTAGCTATTCGATCTGGTCGAGCAACGCCCTAGAGTGAAGCCTAGGTTTCCCGGAACGTAGAGATGACCATAACTTCCACACTGGTTGCAATTATTCGTTTTATACGATGGAAAAGCTGTTGTATTTATATCATGTTTTATGCTTCTGGCGTTGACCGCTTAGGCCCTAACTATTCGATCTGGTGGAACAGCGCCCTAGAGTGAAGCCCAGGTTGCCCGGAACATGGAAATGACCATTACTTTCACACTGTTTGCAAATATACATTATATACGATGGAAAAGCTGTTGTATTTATATTGTATTTTATGCTTCTGGCGCTGACTTCTTACGACCTAACTACTTAATCTGGTAGAGCACCGCCCTAGAGTGAAGCATAGGTTGCCCGGAACGTAGAACATACCATTACCTTCACACTGGTTGCAATTACTCCTGTTATACGATGGAAAATCTGTTGCATCTTTATTGTATTTTATGCTTCTGGCGTTGACTTCTAAGGCACTAACTATTCAATCTGTTGGAGCAATGCCCTAGGCTGAAGCCTAGGTTGCCCAGAACGTAGAAATGACCATAACTTTCACACTGGTTGCAATTATTCGTTTTATACGACGGAAAAGCTGTTGTATTTATTTTACATTTTATGCTTCGGGCGTTGACTTCTAAGACCCTAGCTATTCCATCTGGTGGAGCAACACCCTAGCGTGAAGCATAGTTTGCCCGGAACGTAGAACATACCATTACCTTCACACTGTTTGCAATTATTCCTGTTATACGATGGAAAAACTGTTGCATCTTTATTGTAGTTTATGCTTCTGGCGTTGAATTCTAAGCCCCTAGCTATTCGATCTGGTAGAGCAACGCCCTAGAGTGAAGCCTAGATTGCCCAGAACGTAGATATGTCCATAACCATCACACAGGTTGCAATTATTCGTTTTATACGATGGAAAGACTGTTGTATTTATTTTGTAGTTTGTGCTTCTGCCGTTGACTTCTTATGCCCTAACTATTCCATCTGGTGGAACAGCGCCCTAGGGTGAAGCCTAGGTAGCCCGGAACGCAGAAATGACCAGGACTTTCACACTGGTGGCAGTTATTCGTTTTATACAATGGAAAAACAGTTCTATTTATTTTGCATTTTATGCTTCGGGCGTTGACTTCATAGGCCCAAACTATTCGATCTGGTGGATCAACGTCCTAGAGTGAAGCTTAGGTAGCCCGGAACGCAGAAATGACCAGTACTTTCACACTGGTTGCAGTTACTCGTTTTATACGATGGAAAAGCTGTTGAAAATATATCGTATTTTATGCTTCTGGCGTTGACTTCTTAGGCCCTAACTATTCCATCTGGTGGAACAACGCCCTAGGGTGAAGCCTAGGTTGCCAGGAACGTAGAAATGACCATAACTTTCACACTGGTTACCATTATTCGTTTTATACGATGGAAAAGCTGTTGTATTTATATCGTATTTTATGCTTCTGGCGTTAACTTCTTAGGCCCTAACTATTCCATCTGGTGGAACAGCGCCCTAGGGTGAAGACTAGGTTGCCCGGAACGCAGAAATGATCAGTACTTACACACTGTTTGCAATTATTCATCTTATACAATGGCAAAGCTGTTGTATTTATATTGTATTTTATGCTTCCGGCGTTAGCTTCTAAGACCGTAGCTATCAGATGTGGAGTAGAAACGCCCTAGAGTGACGCGTAGGTTGCCAGGCACGTAGAAATGACCATTACTTTCATAATGTTCGCAATCATTCGTTTCATACGATGGAAAAACTGTTGTACTTATATTGTATTTTATGCTTCGGGCGTTGACTTCTAAGGCCCTAACTATTCGATTTGGTGGAGCAACGCCCTACAGTGAAGCCTAGATTGCCCGGAACGTAGACATGTCCATAACCATCACACAGGTTGCAATTATTCGTTTTATACGATGGAAAGACTGTTGTATTTGTTTTGTAGTTTATGCTTCTGGCGTTGACTTCTTAGGCCCTAACTATTCCATCTGGTGGAACAGCGCCCTAGGGTGTAGCCTAGGTCGCCCGGAACGCAGAAATGACCAGTACTTTCACACTGGTTGCAGTTATTCGTTTTATACAATGGAAAAACTGTTCTATGTATTTTGCATTTTATGCTTCGGGCGTTGACTTCTAAGGCCCTAACTATTCGATCTGGTGGAGCAACGCCCTAGAGTGAAGCCTAGGTTGCCCGGGAAGTAGAAATGACCATAACTTTCTCACTGGTTGCAAATATACATTATATACGATGGAAATCTGTTGGACTTATATTGTATTTTATGCTTCTGGCGTTGACTTCGTAGGCCCTAACTATTCCATCTGGTGGAGCAACGTCCTAGACTGAAGCCTAGGTTGACCGGAACGTAGAAATGACCACAACTTTCACACAGGTTGCAATTATTCGTTTTATACGATGGAAAGACTGTTGTATTTATTTTGTAGTTTGTGCTTCTGCCGTTGACTTCTTATGCCCTAACTATTCCATCTGGTGGAACAGCGCCCTAGGGTGAAGCCTAGGTAGCCCGGAACGCAGAAATGACCAGGACTTTCACACTGGTGGCAGTTATTCGTTTTATACAATGGAAAAACAGTTCTATTTATTTTGCATTTTATGCTTCGGGCGTTGACTTCTAAGGCCCTAGCTATTCCATCTGGTGGAGCAACACCCTAGCGTGAGGCCTAGTTTTCCCGGAACGTAGAACATACCTTTACCTTCACACTGTTTGCAATTATTCCTGTTATACGATGGAAAAACTGTTGCATCTTTATTGTATTTTATGCTTCTGGCGTTGACTTCTAAGGCCCTAACTATTCGATCTGGTGGAGCAACGCCCTAGAGTGAAGCCTAGATTGCCCAGAACGTAGATATGTCCATAACCATCACACAGGTTGCAATTATTCGTTTTATACGATGGAAAGACTGTTGTATTTATTTTGTAGTTTATGCTTCTGGCGTTTACTTCTTAGGCCCTAACTATTCGATCTGGTGGAACAACGCCCTAGGGTGAAGCCTAGGTTGCCCGGAACGTAGAAATGACCATAACTTTTACACTGGTAGCAATTATTCGTTTTATACAATGGAAAAACTGTTCTATTTATTTTGTGTTTTATGCTTCGGGCGTTGACTTCTAAAGCCCTAACTGTTTGATCTGGTGGAGCAACGCCCAAGGGTGAGGCCTAGGTTGCCCGGAACGTAGAAATGACCATTACTTTCACACTGTCTACAATTATTCCTTTTATACGATGGAAAAGCTGTTGTATTTATATTGTATTTTATGCTCCTGGCGTTGACTTCTATGGCCCTAACTATTCGATCTGGTGGAGCAACGCCCTAGAGTGAAGCCTAGATTGCCCAGAACGTAGATATGTCCATAACCATCGCACTGGTTGCAGTTATTCGTTTTATACGATGGAAAAGCTGTTGAAATTATATCGTATTTTATGCTTCTGGCGTTGACTTCTTAGGCCCTAACTATTCCATCTGGTGGAACAACGCCCTAGGGTGAAGCCTAGGATGCCAGGAACGTAGAAATGACCATAACTTTCACACTGGTTACCATTATTCGATTTATACGATGGAAAAGCTGTTGTATTTATATCGTATTTTATGCTTCTGGCGTTGACTTCTTAGGCCCTAACTATTCCATCTGGTGGAACAGCGCCCTAGGGTGAAGACTAGGTTGCCCGGAACGCAGAAATGACCAGTACTTTCGCACTGTTTGCAATTATTCATCTTATACAATGGCAAAGCTGTTGTATTTATATTGTATTTTATGCTTCCGGCGTTAGCTTCTAAGGCTGTAGCCAGCAGATATGGAGTAGCAACGCCCTGGACTGACGCGTAGGTTGCCAGGCACGTAGAAATGACCATTTCTTTCACAATGTTCGCAATCATTCATTTTATACGATGGAAAAACTGTTGTACTTATATTGTATTTTATGCTTCGGGCGTTGACTTCTAAGGCCCTAACTATTCGATTTGGTGGAGCAACGCCCTACAGTGAAGCCTAGATTGCCCGGAACGTAGATATGTCCATAACCATCACACAGGTTGCAATTATTCGTTTTATACGATGGAAAGACTGTTGTATTTGTTTTGTAGTTTATGCTTCTGACGTTGACTTCTTAGGCCCTAACTATTCCATCTGGTGGAACAGCGCCCTAGGGTGTAGCCTAGGTTGCCCGGAACGCAGAAATGACCAGTACTTTCACACTGGTTGCAGTTATTCGTTTTATACAATGGAAAAACTGTTCTATGTATTTTGCATTTTATGCTTCGGGCGTTGACTTCTAAGGCCCTAACTATTCGATCTGGTGGAGCAACGCCCTAGAGTGAAGCCTAGGTTGCCCGGGAAGTAGAAATGACCATAACTTTCACACTGGTTACCATTATTCGTTTTATACGATGGAAAAGCTGTTGTATTTATATTCTATTTTATGCTCCTGGCGTTGACTTCTAAGGCCGTAGCTATTAGATGTGGTGGAGCAACGCATTAGAGTGACGCCTAGGTTGACCGGAACGTAGAAATGACCATTACTTTCACAATGTCTGCAATTATTCATTTTATACGATGGAAAAACTGTTGCACCTTTATTGTATTTTATGCTTCTGGCGTTGACTTCATAGGCCCAAACTATTCGATCTGGTGGATCAACGTCCTAGAGTGAAGCCTGGGTTGCCCGGGAAGTAGAAATGACCATAACTTTCACACTGGTTGCTATTATTCGTTTTATACGATGGAAAGACTGTTGGATTTATTTTGCAGTTTGTGCTTCTGGCGTTGACTTCTTATGCCCTAACTATTCCATCTGGTGGAACAGCGCCCTAGGGTGAAGCCTAGGTAGCCCGGAACGCAGAAATGACCAGTACTTTCACACTGGTTGCAGTTATTCGTTTTATACAATGGAAAAACTGTTCTATTTATTTTGCATTTTATGCTTCGGGCGTTGACTTCTAAGGCCCTAGCTATTCCATCTGGTGGAGCAACACCCTAGCGTGAAGCCTAGTTTGCCCGGAACGTAGAACATACCATTACCTTCACACTGTTTGCAATTATTCCTGTTATACGATGGAAAAACTGTTGCATCTTTATTGTATTTTATGCTTCTGGCGTTAACTTCTAAGGCCCTAACTATTCGATCTGGTGGAGCAACGCCCTAGAGTGAAGCCTAGATTGCCCAGAACGTAGATATGTCCATAACCATCACACAGGTTGCAATTATTCGTTTTATACGATGGAAAGACTGTTGTATTTATTTTGTAGTTTATGCTTCTGGCGTTGACTTCTTATGCCCTAACTATTCCATCTGGTGGAACAGCGCCCTAGGGTGAAGCCTAGGTAGCCCGGAACGCAGAAATGACCAGTACTTTCACACTGGTTGCAGTTGTTCGTTTTATACAATGGAAAAACTGTTCTATGTATTTTGCATTTTATGCTTCGGGCGTTGACTTCTAAGGCCCTAACTATTCGATCTGGTAGAGCAACGCCCTAGAGTGAAGCCTCGGTTGCCCGGGAAGTAGAAATGACCATAACTTTCACACTGGTTGCTATTATTCGTTTTATACGATGGAAAAGCTGTTATATTTATATTGCATATTATGCTTCTGGCACTGAATTCTAAGTCCCTAGCTATTCCATCTCGTGGAGCAACACCCTAGCGTGAAGCCTAGGTTGCCCGGATCGTATAAATGACCATTACTTCCACACTGTTTGTAAATATACATTACATACGATGGAAAAGCAGTTGTACTTATATTGTAATTTATGCTTCTGGCGTTGACTTCTTAGGCCCTAACTATTTGATCTGGAGGAGCAACGCCCTAGAGTGAAGCCTAGGTTGCCCGGAACGTAGAAATGACCATTACTTTCACAATATCTGCAATTATTCATTTGATACGTTGGAAAAGCTGTTCTATTTATATTGTACTTTATGCTCCTGGCGTTGACTTCTAAGGCCGTAGCAATTAGATGTGGTGGAGCAACGCCCTAGAGTGACGCCTAGGTTGAACGGAACGTAGAAATGACCATTACTTTCACAATGTCTGCAATTATTCATTTTATACGATGGAAAAACTGTTGTACTTATATTGTATTTTATCATTCTGGCGTTGAATTCAAAGTCCCTAGCTATTCGATCTGGTGGAGCAACGCCCTAGAGTGAAACCTAGGTTACCCGGAACGTAGAAATGACCAGTACTTTCACACTGGTTGCAGTTATTCGTTCTATACATTGGAAAAACGGTTCTATTTATTTTGCATTTCATGCTTCGGGCGTTGACTTCTAAGGCCCTAACTATTCGGTCTGGTGGAGCAACGCCCTAGAGTGAAGCCTAGGTTGCCCGGGAAGTAGAAATGACCATAACTTTCACACTGGTTGCAAATATACGTTATACACGATGGAAGAGCTGTTGTACTTATATTATATTTTATGCCTCTGGCGTTGACTTCGTAGGCCCTAACTATTCCATCTGGTGGAGCAACGTCCTAGACTGAAGCCTAGGTTGACCGGAACGTAGAAATGAACACAACTTTCACACTGGTTACCATTATTCGTTTTATACGATGGAAAAGCTGTTGAAATTACATCGTATTTTATGCTTCTGGCGTTGACTTCTTAGGCCCTAACTATTCCATCTGGTGGAACAACGCCCTAGAGTGAAGCCTATATTGCCCGGAACGTAGACCATACCATTACCTTCACACTGGTTGTAATTATTCCTGTTATGCGATGGAAAAACTCTTGCATCTTTATTGTATTTTATGCTTCGGGCGTTAAATTCTAATTCCCTAGCAATTCGATCTGGTGGAGCAACGTCCTAGAGTGAAACATAGGTTACCCGGAACGTAGAAATGACCATTACTTTCACACTGTTTGCAATTATTCCTTTTATACGATGGAAAAGCTGCTGTATTTATATCGTATTTTATGCTTCTGGCGTTGACTTCTAAGGACCTAACTATTCGATCTGGTGGAGCAACGCCCTAGAGTGAAGCCTAGGCTGCTCGGAATGTAGAAATGACCATAACTTTCACACTGGTTGCAATTATTCGTTTTATACGATGGAAAAACTGTTGTATTTATATTGTATTTTATGCTTATGGCGTTCACTTCTTAGGCCCTAACCATTCGATCTGGTGGAACAACGCCCTAGGGTGAAGCCTGGGTTGCCCGGAACATAGAAATGATCATAACTTTTACACTGGTAGCAATTATTCGTTTTATACAATGGAAAAACTGTTCTTTTTATTTTGTATTTTATGCTTCGGGCGTTGACTTCTGAGGCCCTAGCCGTTTGATCTGGTGGAGCAACGCCATGGAGTGAAGCCTAGGTTGCCCGGAACGTAGAAATGACAATTACTTTCACACTGTTTGCAATTATTCCTTTTATACGATGCAAAAGCTGTTGTATTTATATCGTATTTTATGCTTCTGGCGTTGACTTCTAAGGACCTAACTATTCGATCTGGTGGAGCAGCGCCCTAGAGTGAAGCCTAGGTTGCTCGGAATGTAGAAATAACCATAACTTTCACACTAGTTGCAATTATTCGTTTTTTACGATGGAAAAGCTGTTGTATTTATATTGTATTTTATGCCTCTGGCGTTGACTTCTATGGCACTAGCTATTCGATCTAGTGGAGCAACGCCCTAGAGTGAAGCCTAGGTTGCCCGGAACGTTGAAATGACCATCACTTTCAAACTGGTTGCAATTAATCCTGTTATACGATGGAAAAACTGTTGTATTTTTATTGCATTTTATGCTACGTGCGTTGACTTCTAAGCCCCTAACTATTCAATCTGTTGGAGCAACGCCCTAGAGTGAAGCATAGGTTGCTCGGAATGTAGGAATGACCATAACTTTCACACTGGTTGCAATTATTCGTTTTATACGATGGAAAAACTGTTGTATTTATATTGTATTTTATGCTTCTGGCGTTTACTTCTTAGGCCCTAACTATTCGATCTGGTTGAATAACGCCCTAGGGTGAAGCCTAGGTTGCCCGGAACGTAGAAATGACCATAACTTTTACACTGGTAGCAATTATTCGTTTTATACAATGGAAAAACTGTTCTATTTATTTTGTGTTTTATGCTTCGGGCGTTGACTTCTAAAGCCCTAACCGTTTGATCTGGTGGAGCAACGCCCTAGGGTGAGGCCTAGGTTGCCCGGAACGTAGAAATGACCATTACTTTCACACTGTCTACAATTATTCCTTTTATACGATGGAAAAGCTGTTGTATTTATATTGTATTTAAGCTCCTGGCGTTGACTTCTAAGGCCGTAGCTATTAGATGTGGTGGAGCAACGCATTAGAGTGACGCCTAGGTTGACCGGAACGTAGAAATGACCATTACTTTCACAATGTCTGCAATCATTGATTTTATACGATGGAAAAACTGTTGTACTTATATTGTATTTTATGCTTCGGGCGTTGACTTCTAAGGCCCTAACTATTCGATTTGGTGGAGCAACGCCCTACAGTGAAGCCTAGATTGCCCGGAACGTAGATAGGTCCATAACCATCACACAGGTTGCAATTATCCGTTTTATACGATGGAAAGACTGTTGTATTTGTTTTGTAGTTTATGCTTCTGGCGTTGACTTCTTAGGCCCTAACTATTCCATCTGGTGGAACAGCGCCCTAGGGTGAAGACTAGGTTGCCCGGAACGCAGAAATGACCAGTACTTTCACACTGTTTGCAATTATTCATCTTATACAATGGCAAAGCTGTTGTATTTATATTGTATTTTATGCTTCCGGCGTTAGCTTCTAAGGCTGTAGCCAGCAGATATGGAGTAGCAACGCCCTGGACTGACGCGTAGGTTGCCAGGCACGTAGAAATGACCATTTCTTTCACAATGTTCGCAATCATTCATTTTATACGATGGAAAAACTGTTGTACTTATATTGTATTTTATGCTTCGGGCGTTGACTTCTAAGGCCCTAACTATTCGATTTGGTGGAGCAACGCCCTACAGTGAAGCCTAGATTGCCCGGAACGTAGATATGTCCATAACCATCACACAGGTTGCAATTATTCGTTTTATACGATGGAAAGACTGTTGTATTTGTTTTGTAGTTTATGCTTCTGACGTTGACTTCTTAGGCCCTAACTATTCCATCTGGTGGAACAGCGCCCTAGGGTGTAGCCTAGGTTGCCCGGAACGCAGAAATGACCAGTACTTTCACACTGGTTGCAGTTATTCGTTTTATACAATGGAAAAACTGTTCTATGTATTTTGCATTTTATGCTTCGGGCGTTGACTTCTAAGGCCCTAACTATTCGATCTGGTGGAGCAACGCCCTAGAGTGAAGCCTAGGTTGCCCGGGAAGTAGAAATGACCATAACTTTCACACTGGTTACCATTATTCGTTTTATACGATGGAAAAGCTGTTGTATTTATATTCTATTTTATGCTCCTGGCGTTGACTTCTAAGGCCGTAGCTATTAGATGTGGTGGAGCAACGCATTAGAGTGACGCCTAGGTTGACCGGAACGTAGAAATGACCATTACTTTCACAATGTCTGCAATTATTCATTTTATACGATGGAAAAACTGTTGCACCTTTATTGTATTTTATGCTTCTGGCGTTGACTTCATAGGCCCAAACTATTCGATCTGGTGGATCAACGTCCTAGAGTGAAGCCTGGGTTGCCCGGGAAGTAGAAATGACCATAACTTTCACACTGGTTGCTATTATTCGTTTTATACGATGGAAAGACTGTTGTATTTATTTTGTAGTTTGTGCTTCTGGCGTTGACTTCTTATGCCCTAACTATTCCATCTGGTGGAACAGCGCCCTAGGGTGAAGCCTAGGTAGCCCGGAACGCAGAAATGACCAGTACTTTCACACTGGTTGCAGTTATTCGTTTTATACAATGGAAAAACTGTTCTATTTATTTTGCATTTTATGCTTCGGGCGTTGACTTCTAAGGCCCTAGCTATTCCATCTGGTGGAGCAACACCCTAGCGTGAAGCCTAGTTTGCCCGGAACGTAGAACATACCATTACCTTCACACTGTTTGCAATTATTCCTGTTATACGATGGAAAAACTGTTGCATCTTTATTGTATTTTATGCTTCTGGCGTTAACTTCTAAGGCCCTAACTATTCGATCTGGTGGAGCAACGCCCTAGAGTGAAGCCTAGATTGCCCAGAACGTAGATATGTCCATAACCATCACACAGGTTGCAATTATTCGTTTTATACGATGGAAAGACTGTTGTATTTATTTTGTAGTTTATGCTTCTGGCGTTGACTTCTTATGCCCTAACTATTCCATCTGGTGGAACAGCGCCCTAGGGTGAAGCCTAGGTAGCCCGGAACGCAGAAATGACCAGTACTTTCACACTGGTTGCAGTTGTTCGTTTTATACAATGGAAAAACTGTTCTATGTATTTTGCATTTTATGCTTCGGGCGTTGACTTCTAAGGCCCTAACTATTCGATCTGGTAGAGCAACGCCCTAGAGTGAAGCCTCGGTTGCCCGGAACGTAGAAATGACCATAACTTTCACACTGGTAGCAATTATTCGTTTTATACGAAGGAAAAACTGTTCTATTTATTTTGTATTTTATGCTTCGGGCATTGACTTCTTAGGCCCTAACAATTCCATCTAATGGAACAGCGCTCTAGGGTAAAGCCCAGATTGCGCGGAACGTAGAAATGACCATAACTTTCACACTGGTAGCAATTTTTCGTTTTATACGATGGAAAAACTGTTTTATTTATTTTGTATTTTATGCTTCGGGCGTTGACTTCTAAGGCCCTAACTATTCCATCTGGTGGAGCAACGCCCTAGAGTGCAGCCTATGTTGCCCGGAACGTAGAAATGACCATAACTTTTACACTGGTAGCAATTATTCGTTTTATACAATGGAAAAACTGTTCTTTTTATTTTGTATTTTATGCTTCGGGCGTTGACTTCTGAGGCCCTAGCCGTTTGATCTGGTGGAGCAACGCCATGGAGTGAAGCCTAGGTTGCCCGGAACGTAGAAATGACAATTACTTTCACACTGTTTGCAATTATTCCTTTTATACGATGCAAAAGCTGTTGTATTTATATCGTATTTTATGCTTCTGGCGTTGACTTCTAAGGACCTAACTATTCGATCTGGTGGAGCAGCGCCCTAGAGTGAAGCCTAGGTTGCTCGGAATGTAGAAATAACCATAACTTTCACACTAGTTGCAATTATTCGTTTTTTACGATGGAAAAGCTGTTGTATTTATATTGTATTTTATGCCTCTGGCGTTGACTTCTATGGCACTAGCTATTCGATCTAGTGGAGCAACGCCCTAGAGTGAAGCCTAGGTTGCCCGGAACGTTGAAATGACCATCACTTTCAAACTGGTTGCAATTAATCCTGTTATACGATGGAAAAACTGTTGTATTTTTATTGCATTTTATGCTACGTGCGTTGACTTCTAAGCCCCTAACTATTCAATCTGTTGGAGCAACGCCCTAGAGTGAAGCATAGGTTGCTCGGAATGTAGGAATGACCATAACTTTCACACTGGTTGCAATTATTCGTTTTATACGATGGAAAAACTGTTGTATTTATATTGTATTTTATGCTTCTGGCGTTTACTTCTTAGGCCCTAACTATTCGATCTGGTTGAATAACGCCCTAGGGTGAAGCCTAGGTTGCCCGGAACGTAGAAATGACCATAACTTTTACACTGGTAGCAATTATTCGTTTTATACAATGGAAAAACTGTTCTATTTATTTTGTGTTTTATGCTTCGGGCGTTGACTTCTAAAGCCCTAACCGTTTGATCTGGTGGAGCAACGCCCTAGGGTGAGGCCTAGGTTGCCCGGAACGTAGAAATGACCATTACTTTCACACTGTCTACAATTATTCCTTTTATACGATGGAAAAGCTGTTGTATTTATATTGTATTTAAGCTCCTGGCGTTGACTTCTAAGGCCGTAGCTATTAGATGTGGTGGAGCAACGCATTAGAGTGACGCCTAGGTTGACCGGAACGTAGAAATGACCATTACTTTCACAATGTCTGCAATCATTGATTTTATACGATGGAAAAACTGTTGTACTTATATTGTATTTTATGCTTCGGGCGTTGACTTCTAAGGCCCTAACTATTCGATTTGGTGGAGCAACGCCCTACAGTGAAGCCTAGATTGCCCGGAACGTAGATAGGTCCATAACCATCACACAGGTTGCAATTATCCGTTTTATACGATGGAAAGACTGTTGTATTTGTTTTGTAGTTTATGCTTCTGGCGTTGACTTCTTAGGCCCTAACTATTCCATCTGGTGGAACAGCGCCCTAGGGTGAAGACTAGGTTGCCCGGAACGCAGAAATGACCAGTACTTTCACACTGTTTGCAATTATTCATCTTATACAATGGCAAAGCTGTTGTATTTATATTGTATTTTATGCTTCCGGCGTTAGCTTCTAAGGCTGTAGCCAGCAGATATGGAGTAGCAACGCCCTGGACTGACGCGTAGGTTGCCAGGCACGTAGAAATGACCATTTCTTTCACAATGTTCGCAATCATTCATTTTATACGATGGAAAAACTGTTGTACTTATATTGTATTTTATGCTTCGGGCGTTGACTTCTAAGGCCCTAACTATTCGATTTGGTGGAGCAACGCCCTACAGTGAAGCCTAGATTGCCCGGAACGTAGATATGTCCATAACCATCACACAGGTTGCAATTATTCGTTTTATACGATGGAAAGACTGTTGTATTTGTTTTGTAGTTTATGCTTCTGACGTTGACTTCTTAGGCCCTAACTATTCCATCTGGTGGAACAGCGCCCTAGGGTGTAGCCTAGGTTGCCCGGAACGCAGAAATGACCAGTACTTTCACACTGGTTGCAGTTATTCGTTTTATACAATGGAAAAACTGTTCTATGTATTTTGCATTTTATGCTTCGGGCGTTGACTTCTAAGGCCCTAACTATTCGATCTGGTGGAGCAACGCCCTAGAGTGAAGCCTAGGTTGCCCGGGAAGTAGAAATGACCATAACTTTCACACTGGTTACCATTATTCGTTTTATACGATGGAAAAGCTGTTGTATTTATATTCTATTTTATGCTCCTGGCGTTGACTTCTAAGGCCGTAGCTATTAGATGTGGTGGAGCAACGCATTAGAGTGACGCCTAGGTTGACCGGAACGTAGAAATGACCATTACTTTCACAATGTCTGCAATTATTCATTTTATACGATGGAAAAACTGTTGCACCTTTATTGTATTTTATGCTTCTGGCGTTGACTTCATAGGCCCAAACTATTCGATCTGGTGGATCAACGTCCTAGAGTGAAGCCTGGGTTGCCCGGGAAGTAGAAATGACCATAACTTTCACACTGGTTGCTATTATTCGTTTTATACGATGGAAAGACTGTTGTATTTATTTTGTAGTTTGTGCTTCTGGCGTTGACTTCTTATGCCCTAACTATTCCATCTGGTGGAACAGCGCCCTAGGGTGAAGCCTAGGTAGCCCGGAACGCAGAAATGACCAGTACTTTCACACTGGTTGCAGTTATTCGTTTTATACAATGGAAAAACTGTTCTATTTATTTTGCATTTTATGCTTCGGGCGTTGACTTCTAAGGCCCTAGCTATTCCATCTGGTGGAGCAACACCCTAGCGTGAAGCCTAGTTTGCCCGGAACGTAGAACATACCATTACCTTCACACTGTTTGCAATTATTCCTGTTATACGATGGAAAAACTGTTGCATCTTTATTGTATTTTATGCTTCTGGCGTTAACTTCTAAGGCCCTAACTATTCGATCTGGTGGAGCAACGCCCTAGAGTGAAGCCTAGATTGCCCAGAACGTAGATATGTCCATAACCATCACACAGGTTGCAATTATTCGTTTTATACGATGGAAAGACTGTTGTATTTATTTTGTAGTTTATGCTTCTGGCGTTGACTTCTTATGCCCTAACTATTCCATCTGGTGGAACAGCGCCCTAGGGTGAAGCCTAGGTAGCCCGGAACGCAGAAATGACCAGTACTTTCACACTGGTTGCAGTTGTTCGTTTTATACAATGGAAAAACTGTTCTATGTATTTTGCATTTTATGCTTCGGGCGTTGACTTCTAAGGCCCTAACTATTCGATCTGGTAGAGCAACGCCCTAGAGTGAAGCCTCGGTTGCCCGGAACGTAGAAATGACCATAACTTTCACACTGGTAGCAATTATTCGTTTTATACGAAGGAAAAACTGTTCTATTTATTTTGTATTTTATGCTTCGGGCATTGACTTCTTAGGCCCTAACAATTCCATCTAATGGAACAGCGCTCTAGGGTAAAGCCCAGATTGCGCGGAACGTAGAAATGACCATAACTTTCACACTGGTAGCAATTTTTCGTTTTATACGATGGAAAAACTGTTTTATTTATTTTGTATTTTATGCTTCGGGCGTTGACTTCTAAGGCCCTAACTATTCCATCTGGTGGAGCAACGCCCTAGAGTGCAGCCTATGTTGCCCGGAACGTAGAAATGACCATAACTTTTACACTGGTAGCAATTATTCGTTTTATACAATGGAAAAACTGTTCTATTTATTTTGTATTTAATGCTTCGGGCGTTGACTTCTAAGGCCCTAACTGTTTGATCTGGTGGATCAACGCCCTAGAGGGAAGCCTAGGTTGCCCGGAACGTAGAAATGACCATAACCTTCACACTGGATTCAATTATTTGTTTTATACGATGGAAAAGCAGTTGTATTTATATCGTATTTTATGCTTCTGGCGTAGACTTCTTAGTCCCTAACTGTTCGATCTGGTAGAGCAACGCCCTAGAGTGTAGCCTAGGTTGCCCCGTTCGTAGAAATGACCATAACTTTCACACTGGTAGCAATTATTCGTTTTATACGATGGAAAGGCTGTCGTATTTATATCGCTTTTTATGCTTCTGGCGTTGACTTCGTAGGCCCTAACTATTCCATCTAGTGGAACAACGCCCTAGGGTAAAGCCTAGGTTGCCCGGAACGTAGAAATGACCATAACTATTACACTGGTAGCAATTCTTCGTTTTATACGATGGAAAAACTGTTTTATTTATTTTGTATTTAATGCTTCGGGCGTTGACTTCTAAGGTCCTAACTGCTTGGCCTGGTGGAGCGACGCCCTGGAGTGAAGCCTAGGTTACCTGGAACGTAGAAATGACCATCACTTTCACACGGGTTGCAATTATTCCTGTTATAGGATGGAAAGTCTGTTGTATTTTTATTGTACTTTATACTTCAGGCGTTGACTTCTGAGGCCGTAGCTATTCGATGTGGTGGAAGAACGCCATACAGTGAAGCCTAGGTTGCCTGGAACGTACAAATGACCATAACTTTTACACTGGTAGCAATTATTCGTTTTATACGATGGCAAAGCTGTTGTATTTATATCGAATTTTATGCTCCTGGCGTTGACTTCTAAGGACCTAACTATTCGATCTGGTGGAGCAACGCCCTAGAGTGAAGCCTAGGTTGCTCGGAATGTAGAAGTGACCATAACTTTCACACTGATTGCAATTATTCGTTTTATACGATGGAAAAACTGTTGCATCTTAATCGTACTTTATGTTTCTGGCGTTGACTTCTTAGGCGGTAACTATTCGATCTGGTGGAGCAACGCCCTGGAGTGAAACCTGGGTTGCCCGGAACGTAGAAATGACCACTACTATCACACTGGTTGCAAATTATTCCTGCTATACGATGGAAAAACTGTTGTATTTTTATTGCATTGTATGCTTCTGGCGTTCACTTCTTAGGCCCTAACTATTCGATCTGGTCGAACAACGGCCTAGGGTGAAGCATAGGTTGCCCGGAACGTAGAAATGACCATACCTTTTACACTGGTAGCAATTATTCGTTTTATACAATGGAAAAACTGTTCTATTTATTTTGTATTTAATGCTTCGGGCGTTGACTTCTAAGGCCCTAACTGTTTGATCTGGTGGAGCAACGCCCTAGAGTGAAGCCTAGGTTGCCCGGAACGTAGAAATGACCATCACTTTCACACTGGTTGCAATTATTCGTTTTATACGATGGAAAAACTGTTGCATCTTTATCGTATTTTATGCTTCTGGCGTTGACTTCTTAGGCCGTAACTATCCGACCTGGTGGAGCAACGCCCTGGAGTGAAACCTAGGTTGCCCGGAACGTAGAAATGACCTCTACTATCACACTGGTTGCAAATTATTCCTGCTATACGATGGAAAAACTGTTGTATTTTTATTGCATTTTATGCTTCTGGCGTTCACATCTTAGGCCCTAACTATTCGATCTGGTGGAACAACGGCCTAGGGTGAAGCCTAGGTTGCCCGGAACGTAGAAATGACCATAACTTTCACACTGGTATCAATTATTCGTTTTATACAATGGAAAAACTGTTCTATTTATTTTGTGTTTAATGCTTCGGGCGTTGACTTCTAAGGCCCTAGCTATTCGATTTGGTGGAGCACCGCCCTAGAGTGAAGCCTAGGTTGCCCGGAAGGTAGAAATGACCATAACTTCCACACTGGTTGCAATTATTCGTTTTATATGATGGAAAAGCTGTCGTATTTATATCGCTTTTTATGCTTCTGGCGTTGACTTCGTAGGCCCTAACTATTCCATCCGGTGGAACAACGACCTAGGGTAAAGCCTAGGTTGCCCGGAACGTAGAAATGACCATAACTTTTACACTGGTAGCAATTCTTCGTTTTATACGATGGAAAAACTGTTTTATTTATTTTGTATTTAATGCTTCGGGCGTTGACTTCTAAGGTCCTAACTGCTTGGCCTGGTGGAGCGACGCCCTGGAGTGAAGCCTAGGTTACCTGGAACGTAGAAATGACCATCACTTTCACACGGGTTGCAATTATTCCTGTTATAGGATGGAAAGTCTGTTGTATTTTTATTGTACTTTATACTTCAGGCGTTGACTTCTGAGGCCGTAGCTATTCGATGTGGTGGAAGAACGCCATACAGTGAAGCCTAGGTTGCCTGGAACGTACAAATGACCATAACTTTTACACTGGTAGCAATTATTCGTTTTATACGATGGCAAAGCTGTTGTATTTATATCGAATTTTATGCTCCTGGCGTTGACTTCTAAGGACCTAACTATTCGATCTGGTGGAGCAACGCCCTAGAGTGAAGCCTAGGTTGCTCGGAATGTAGAAGTGACCATAACTTTCACACTGATTGCAATTATTCGTTTTATACGATGGAAAAACTGTTTTATTTATTTTGTATTTTATGCTTCGGGCGTTGACTTCTAAGGCCCTAACTATTCCATCTGATGGAGCAACGCCCTAGAGTGCAGCCTATGTTGCCCGGAACGTAGAAATGACCATAACTTTTACACTGGTAGCAATTATTCGTTTTATACAATGGAAAAACTGTTCTATTTATTTTGTATTTAATGCTTCGGGCGTTGACTTCTAAGGCCCTAACTGTTTGGCCTGGTGGAGCGACGCCCTGGAGTGAAGCCTAGGTTACCTGGAACGTAGAAATGACCATCACTTTCACACGGGTTGCAATTATTCCTGTTATAGGATGGAAAGGCTGTTGTATTTTTATTGTACTTTATACTTCAGGCGTTGACTTCTGAGGCCGTAGCTATTCGATGTGGTGGAAGAACGCCATACAGTGAAGCCTAGGTTGCCTGGAACGTACAAATGACCATAACTTTTACACTGGTAGCAATTATTCGTTTTATACAATGGAAAAACTGTTCTATTTATTTTGTGTTTTATGCTTCGGGCGTTGACTTCTAAAGCCCTAACCGTTTGATCTGGTGGAGCAACGCCCTAGGGTGAGGCCTAGGTTGCCCGGAACGTAGAAATGACCATTACTTTCACACTGTCTACAATTATTCCTTTTATACGATGGAAAAGCTGTTGTATTTATATTGTATTTAAGCTCCTGGCGTTGACTTCTAAGGCCGTAGCTATTAGATGTGGTGGAGCAACGCATTAGAGTGACGCCTAGGTTGACCGGAACGTAGAAATGACCATTACTTTCACAATGTCTGCAATCATTGATTTTATACGATGGAAAAACTGTTGTACTTATATTGTATTTTATGCTTCGGGCGTTGACTTCTAAGGCCCTAACTATTCGATTTGGTGGAGCAACGCCCTACAGTGAAGCCTAGATTGCCCGGAACGTAGATAGGTCCATAACCATCACACAGGTTGCAATTATCCGTTTTATACGATGGAAAGACTGTTGTATTTGTTTTGTAGTTTATGCTTCTGGCGTTGACTTCTTAGGCCCTAACTATTCCATCTGGTGGAACAGCGCCCTAGGGTGAAGACTAGGTTGCCCGGAACGCAGAAATGACCAGTACTTTCACACTGTTTGCAATTATTCATCTTATACAATGGCAAAGCTGTTGTATTTATATTGTATTTTATGCTTCCGGCGTTAGCTTCTAAGGCTGTAGCCAGCAGATATGGAGTAGCAACGCCCTGGACTGACGCGTAGGTTGCCAGGCACGTTGAAATGACCATTTCTTTCACAATGTTCGCAATCATTCATTTTATACGATGGAAAAACTGTTGTACTTATATTGTATTTTATGCTTCGGGCGTTGACTTCTAAGGCCCTAACTATTCGATTTGGTGGAGCAACGCCCTACAGTGAAGCCTAGATTGCCCGGAACGTAGATATGTCCATAACCATCACACAGGTTGCAATTATTCGTTTTATACGATGGAAAGACTGTTGTATTTGTTTTGTAGTTTATGCTTCTGACGTTGACTTCTTAGGCCCTAACTATTCCATCTGGTGGAACAGCGCCCTAGGGTGTAGCCTAGGTGGCCCGGAACGCAGAAATGACCAGTACTTTCACACTGGTTGCAGTTATTCGTTTTATACAATGGAAAAACTGTTCTATGTATTTTGCATTTTATGCTTCGGGCGTTGACTTCTAAGGCCCTAACTATTCGATCTGGTGGAGCAACGCCCTAGAGTGAAGCCTAGTTTGCCCGGAACGTAGAACATACCATTACCTTCACACTGTTTGCAATTATTCCTGTTATACGATGGAAAAACTGTTGCATCTTTATTGTATTTTATGCTTCTGGCGTTAACTTCTAAGGCCCTAACTATTCGATCTGGTGGAGCAACGCCCTAGAGTGAAGCCTAGATTGCCCAGAACGTAGATATGTCCACAACCATCACACAGGTTGCAATTATTCGTTTTATACGATGGAAAGACTGTTGTATTTATTTTGTAGTTTATGCTTCTGGCGTTGACTTCTTATGCCCTAACTATTCCATCTGGTGGAACAGCGCCCTAGGGTGAAGCCTAGGTAGCCCGGAACGCAGAAATGACCAGTACTTTCACACTGGTTGCAGTTGTTCGTTTTATACAATGGAAAAACTGTTCTATGTATTTTGCATTTTATGCTTCGGGTGTTGACTTCTAAGGCCCTAACTATTCGATCTGGTAGAGCAACGCCCTAGAGTGAAGCCTCGGTTGCCCGGAACGTAGAAATGACCATAACTTTCACACTGGTAGCAATTATTCGTTTTATACGAAGGAAAAACTGTTCTATTTATTTTGTATTTTATGCTTCGGGCATTGACTTCTTAGGCCCTAACAATTCCATCTAATGGAACAGCGCTCTAGGGTAAAGCCCAGATTGCGCGGAACGTAGAAATGACCATAACTTTCACACTGGTAGCAATTTTTCGTTTTATACGATGGAAAAACTGTTTTATTTATTTTGTATTTTATGCTTCGGGCGTTGACTTCTTAGGCCGTAACTATCCGACCTGGTGGAGCAACGCCCTGGAGTGAAACCTAGGTTGCCCGGAACGTAGAAATGACCTCTACTATCACACTGGTTGCAAATTATTCCTGCTATACGATGGAAAAACTGTTGTATTTTTATTGCATTTTATGCTTCTGGCGTTCACATCTTAGGCCCTAACTATTCGATCTGGTGGAACAACGGCCTAGGGTGAAGCCTAGGTTGCCCGGAACGTAGAAATGACCATAACTTTCACACTGGTATCAATTATTCGTTTTATACAATGGAAAAACTGTTCTATTTATTTTGTGTTTAATGCTTCGGGCGTTGACTTCTAAGGCCCTAGCTATTCGATTTGGTGGAGCACCGCCCTAGAGTGAAGCCTAGGTTGCCCGGAAGGTAGAAATGACCATAACTTCCACACTGGTTGCAATTATTCGTTTTATATGATGGAAAAGCTGTCGTATTTATATCGCTTTTTATGCTTCTGGCGTTGACTTCGTAGGCCCTAACTATTCCATCCGGTGGAACAACGACCTAGGGTAAAGCCTAGGTTGCCCGGAACGTAGAAATGACCATAACTTTTACACTGGTAGCAATTCTTCGTTTTATACGATGGAAAAACTGTTTTATTTATTTTGTATTTAATGCTTCGGGCGTTGACTTCTAAGGTCCTAACTGCTTGGCCTGGTGGAGCGACGCCCTGGAGTGAAGCCTAGGTTACCTGGAACGTAGAAATGACCATCACTTTCACACGGGTTGCAATTATTCCTGTTATAGGATGGAAAGTCTGTTGTATTTTTATTGTACTTTATACTTCAGGCGTTGACTTCTGAGGCCGTAGCTATTCGATGTGGTGGAAGAACGCCATACAGTGAAGCCTAGGTTGCCTGGAACGTACAAATGACCATAACTTTTACACTGGTAGCAATTATTCGTTTTATACGATGGCAAAGCTGTTGTATTTATATCGAATTTTATGCTCCTGGCGTTGACTTCTAAGGACCTAACTATTCGATCTGGTGGAGCAACGCCCTAGAGTGAAGCCTAGGTTGCTCGGAATGTAGAAGTGACCATAACTTTCACACTGATTGCAATTATTCGTTTTATACGATGGAAAAACTGTTTTATTTATTTTGTATTTTATGCTTCGGGCGTTGACTTCTAAGGCCCTAACTATTCCATCTGATGGAGCAACGCCCTAGAGTGCAGCCTATGTTGCCCGGAACGTAGAAATGACCATAACTTTTACACTGGTAGCAATTATTCGTTTTATACAATGGAAAAACTGTTCTATTTATTTTGTATTTAATGCTTCGGGCGTTGACTTCTAAGGCCCTAACTGTTTGGCCTGGTGGAGCGACGCCCTGGAGTGAAGCCTAGGTTACCTGGAACGTAGAAATGACCATCACTTTCACACGGGTTGCAATTATTCCTGTTATAGGATGGAAAGGCTGTTGTATTTTTATTGTACTTTATACTTCAGGCGTTGACTTCTGAGGCCGTAGCTATTCGATGTGGTGGAAGAACGCCATACAGTGAAGCCTAGGTTGCCTGGAACGTACAAATGACCATAACTTTTACACTGGTAGCAATTATTCGTTTTATACGATGGCAAAGCTGTTGTATTTATATCGAATTTTATGCTCCTGGCGTTGACTTCTAAGGACCTAACTATTCGATCTGGTGGAGCAACGCCCTAGAGTGAAGCCTAGGTTGCTCGGAATGTAGAAGTGACCATAACTTTCACACTGATTGCAATTATTCGTTTTATACGATGGAAAAACTGTTGCACCTTAATCGTATTTTATGCTTCTGGCGTTGACTTCTTAGGCCGTAACTATTCGATCTGGTGGAGCAACGCCCTGGAGTGAAACCTGGGTTGCCCGGAACGTAGAAATGACCACTACTATCACACTGGTTGCAAATTATTCCTGCTATACGATGGAAAAACTGTTGTATTTTTATTGCATTGTATGCTTCTGGCGTTCACTTCTTAGGCCCTAACTATTCGATCTGGTCGAACAACGGCCTAGGGTGAAGCATAGGTTGCCCGGAACGTAGAAATGACCATACCTTTTACACTGGTAGCAATTATTCGTTTTATACAATGGAAAAACTGTTCTATTTATTTTGTATTTAATGCTTCGGGCGTTGACTTCTAAGGCCCTGACTGTTTGATCTGGTGGAGCAACGCCCTAGAGGGAAGCCTAGGTTGCCCGGAACGTATAAATGACCATAACTTTTACACTGGTAGCAATTCTTCGTTTTATACGATGGAAAAACTGTTTTATTTATTTTGTATTTTATGCTTCGGGCGTTGACTTCTAAGGCCCTAACTATTCCATCTGGTGGAGCAACGCCCTAGAGTGCAGCCTATGTTGCCCGGAACGTAGAAATGACCATAACTTTTACACTGGTAGCAATTATTCGTTTTATACGATGGAAAAACTGTTATATTTATATTGTATTTTAAGCTTCTGGCGTCGACTTCTGAGGCCGTAGCTATTCGATGTGGCGGAGGAGCGCCATACAGTGAAGCCTAGGTTGCCCGGAACGTAGAAATGACCATGAGTTTCATACTGGTGTCAATTATTCCTTTTATACGATGGAAAAGCTGTTGTATTTATATCGTATTTTATGCTTCTGGCGTTCACTTCTTAGGCCCTAACTATTCGATCTGGTCGAACAACGGCCTAGGGTGAAGCATAGGTTGCCCGGAACGTAGAAATGACCATACATTTTACACTGGTAGCAATTATTCGTTTTATACAATGGAAAAACTGTTCTATTTATTTTGTATTTCATGCTTCGGGCGTTGACTTCTAAGGCCCTAACTGTTTGATCTGGTGGAGCAAAGCCCTAGAGGGAAGCCTAGGTTGCCCGGAAGGTAGAAATGTCCATAACTTCCACACTGGTTGCAATTATTCGTTTTATACGATGGAAAAGCTGTCGTATTTATATCGCATTTTATGCTTCTGGCGTTGACTTCGTAGGCCCTAACTATTCCATCCGGTGGAACAACGCCCTAGGGTAAAGCCTAGGTTGCCCGGAACGTAGAAATGACCATAACTTTTACACTGGTAGCAATTCTTCGTTTTATACGATGGAAAAACTGTTTTATTTATTGTGTATTTTATGCTTCGGGCGTTGACTTCTAAGGCCCTAACTATTCCATCTGGTGGAGCAACGCCCTCGAGTGCAGCCTATGTTGCCCGGAACGTAGAAATGACCATAACTTTCACACTGGTATCAATTATTCGTTTTATACGAAGGAAAAACTGTTCTATTTATTTTGTATTTTATGCTTCGGGCATTGACTTCTTAGGCCCTAACAATTCCATCTGGTGGAACAACGCTCTACGGTAAAGCCCAGATTGCGCGGAACGTAGAAATGACCATAACTTTCACACTGGTAGCAATTTTTCGTTTTATACGATGGAAAAACTGTTGTATTTATTTTGTATTTTATGCTTCGGGCGTTGACTTCTTAGGCCCTAACTACTCCGTCTGGTGGAACAACGCCCTAGGGTAAAGCCCAGGTCGCCCGGAACGTAGAAATGACCATAACTCTCACACTGGTTGCTATCATTCGTTTTATACGGTGGAAGAACTGTTATATTTATATTGTATTTTATGCTTCTGGCGTTGACTTCTTAGTCCCTAACTGTTCGATCTGGTAGAGCAACGCCCTAGAGTGTAGTCTAGGTTCCCCAGTTCGTAGAAATGACCATAACTTTCACACTGGTAGCAATTATTCGTTTTATACGATGGAAAAACTGTTCTATTTATTTTGTATTTTATGCTTCGGGCATTGACTTCTAAGGCCCTAACTGTTTCACCTGGTGGAGCAACGACCTGGAGTGAAGCCTAGGTTACCTGGAACCTAGAAATGCCCATCACTTTCACACGGGTTGCAATTATTCCTGTTATAGGATGGAAAGACTGTTGTATTTTTATTGTACTTTATACTTCAGGCGTTGACTTCTGAGGCCGTAGCTATTCGATGTGGTCGAAGAACACCATACAGTGAAGCCTAGGTAGCCCGGAACGTACAAATGACCATAACTTTCACACTGGTAGCAATTATTCGTTTTATACGATGGAAAAACTGTTGTATTTATATTGTATTTTATGCTTCTGGCGTTGACTTCTAAGGCCCTAAATATTCGATCTGGTGGAGCAATGCCTCAGAGTTAAGACTAGGATGCCCGAAACGCCGAAATGATCATTACTTTCACGCTTGTTGCAATTATTCCTGTCATACGATGAAAAGACTGTTGTATTTTTAATGTACTTTATGCTTCAGGCGTGGACTTCTGAGGCCGTAGCTATTCGGTGTGGTGGAAGAACGCCATACAGTGAAGCCTAGGTTGCCCGGAACGTAGAAATGACCACTACTTTCACACTGTTTGCAATTATTCATTTAATACGATGGAACAGGTGTTGTATTTATATCGTATTTTATGCTTCTGTCGTTGACTTCTAAGGACCTAACTATTCGATCTGGTGGAGCAACGCCCTAGAGTGAAGCCTAGGCTGCTCGGAATGTAGAAATGACCGTAACTTTCACACTGGTAGCAATTATTCGTTCTATACGATGGAAAAACTGTTCTATTTATTTTGTATTTTATGCTTCGGGCATTGACTTCTAAGGCCCTAACTATTCGATTTGGAGGAGCACCGCCCTAGAGTGAAGCCTAGGTTGCCTGGAACGTAGAAGTGACCATCAGTTTCACAAGGGTTGCAAGTATTCCCGTTATAGGATGGAAAGACTGTTGTATCTTTATTGTATTTTATTCTTCTGGTGTTGACTTCTTAGGCCCTAACTACTCGATCTGGTGGAACAACGCCGTAGAGTGAAGCCTAGGTTGCCCGGAACGTAGAACTGACCATTACTTTCACACTGTTTGCAATTATTCCTTTTATACGATGGAACAGCTGCTGTATTTATATCGTATTTTATGCTTCTGGCGTTGACTTCTAAGGACCTAACTATTCGATCTGGAGGAGCAACGCCCTAGAGTGAAGCCTAGGTTGCTCGGAATGTAGAAATGACCATAAGTTGCATACTGGTTGCAATTATTCGTTTTATACGATGGAAAAACTGTTGTATTTATATTGTATTTTATGCTTCTGGCGTTGACTTCTAAGGCCCTAAATATTCGATCTGGTGGAGCAATGCCTCAGAGTTAAGTCTAGGATGCCCGAAACGCCGAAATGATCATTACTTTCACGCTTGTTGCAATTATTCCTGTCAAACGATGAAAAGACTGTTGTATTTTTTATGTATTTTATGCTTCAGGCGTGGACTTCTGAGGCCGTAGCTATTCGATTTGGTGGAAGAACGCCATACAGTGAAGCCTAGGTTGCCCGGAACGTAGAAATGACCACTACTTTCACACTGTTTGCAATTATTCATTTAATACGATGGAAATGCTGTTGTATTTATATCGTATTTTATGCTTCGGGCGTTGACTTCTTAGGCCCTAAGATTTCGACCTGGTGGAGCACGCCCGTCAGTGAAGCCTAGGTTGCCCGGAACGTAGATATGACGATAACCTTCACACAGGTTGCAATTATTCGTTTTATACGGTGTAAAGGCTGTTGTATTTATTTTGTATTTTATTCTTCTGGTGTTGACTTCTTAGGCCCTAACTATTCGATCTGGTGGAATAACGCCGTAGAGTGAAGCCTAGGTTGCCCGGAACGTAGAAATGACCATAACTTTCACACTGGTAGCAATTCTTCGTTTTATACGATGGAAAAACTGTTTTATTTATTGTGTATTTTATGCTTCGGGCGTTGACTTCTAAGGCCCTAACTATTCCATCTGGTGGAGCAACGCCCTCGAGTGCAGCCTATGTTGCCCGGAACGTAGAAATGACCATAACTTTCACACTGGTAGCAATTATTCGTTTTATACGAAGGAAAAACTGTTCTATTTATTTTGTATTTTATGCTTCGGGCATTGACTTCTTAGGCCCTAACAATTCCATCTGGTGGAACAACGCTCTACGGTAAAGCCCAGATTGCGCGGAACGTAGAAATGACCATAACTTTCACACTGGTAGCAATTTTTCGTTTTATACGATGGAAAAACTGTTGTATTTATTTTGTATTTTATGCTTCGGGCGTTGACTTCTTAGGCCCTAACTACTCCGTCTGGTGGAACAACGCCCTAGGGTAAAGCCCAGGTCGCCCGGAACGTAGAAATGACCATAACTCTCACACTGGTTGCTATCATTCGTTTTATACGGTGGAAGAACTGTTATATTTATATTGTATTTTATGCTTCTGGCGTTGACTTCTTAGTCCCTAACTGTTCGATCTGGTAGAGCAACGCCCTAGAGTGTAGTCTAGGTTCCCCAGTTCGTAGAAATGACCATAACTTTCACACTGGTAGCAATTATTCGTTTTATACGATGGAAAAACTGTTCTATTTATTTTGTATTTTATGCTTCGGGCATTGACTTCTAAGGCCCTAACTGTTTCACCTGGTGGAGCAACGACCTGGAGTGAAGCCTAGGTTACCTGGAACCTAGAAATGCCCATCACTTTCACACGGGTTGCAATTATTCCTGTTATAGGATGGAAAGACTGTTGTATTTTTATTGTACTTTATACTTCAGGCGTTGACTTCTGAGGCCGTAGCTATTCGATGTGGTCGAAGAACACCATACAGTGAAGCCTAGGTAGCCCGGAACGTACAAATGACCATAACTTTCACACTGGTAGCAATTATTCGTTTTATACGATGGAAAAACTGTTGTATTTATATTGTATTTTATGCTTCTGGCGTTGACTTCTAAGGCCCTAAATATTCGATCTGGTGGAGCAATGCCTCAGAGTTAAGACTAGGATGCCCGAAACGCCGAAATGATCATTACTTTCACGCTTGTTGCAATTATTCCTGTCATACGATGAAAAGACTGTTGTATTTTTAATGTACTTTATGCTTCAGGCGTGGACTTCTGAGGCCGTAGCTATTCGATGTGGTGGAAGAACGCCATACAGTGAAGCCTAGGTTGCCCGGAACGTAGAAATGACCACTACTTTCACACTGTTTGCAATTATTCATTTAATACGATGGAACAGGTGTTGTATTTATATCGTATTTTATGCTTCTGTCGTTGACTTCTAAGGACCTAACTATTCGATCTGGTGGAGCAACGCCCTAGAGTGAAGCCTAGGCTGCTCGGAATGTAGAAATGACCGTAACTTTCACACTGGTAGCAATTATTCGTTCTATACGATGGAAAAACTGTTCTATTTATTTTGTATTTTATGCTTCGGGCATTGACTTCTAAGGCCCTAACTATTCGATTTGGAGGAGCACCGCCCTAGAGTGAAGCCTAGGTTGCCTGGAACGTAGAAGTGACCATCAGTTTCACAAGGGTTGCAAGTATTCCCGTTATAGGATGGAAAGACTGTTGTATCTTTATTGTATTTTATTCTTCTGGTGTTGACTTCTTAGGCCCTAACTACTCGATCTGGTGGAACAACGCCGTAGAGTGAAGCCTAGGTTGCCCGGAACGTAGAACTGACCATTACTTTCACACTGTTTGCAATTATTCCTTTTATACGATGGAACAGCTGCTGTATTTATATCGTATTTTATGCTTCTGGCGTTGACTTCTAAGGACCTAACTATTCGATCTGGAGGAGCAACGCCCTAGAGTGAAGCCTAGGTTGCTCGGAATGTAGAAATGACCATAAGTTGCATACTGGTTGCAATTATTCGTTTTATACGATGGAAAAACTGTTGTATTTATATTGTATTTTATGCTTCTGGCGTTGACTTCTAAGGCCCTAAATATTCGATCTGGTGGAGCAATGCCTCAGAGTTAAGTCTAGGATGCCCGAAACGCCGAAATGATCATTACTTTCACGCTTGTTGCAATTATTCCTGTCAAACGATGAAAAGACTGTTGTATTTTTTATGTATTTTATGCTTCAGGCGTGGACTTCTGAGGCCGTAGCTATTCGATTTGGTGGAAGAACGCCATACAGTGAAGCCTAGGTTGCCCGGAACGTAGAAATGACCACTACTTTCACACTGTTTGCAATTATTCATTTAATACGATGGAAATGCTGTTGTATTTATATCGTATTTTATGCTTCGGGCGTTGACTTCTTAGGCCCTAAGATTTCGACCTGGTGGAGCACGCCCGTCAGTGAAGCCTAGGTTGCCCGGAACGTAGATATGACGATAACCTTCACACAGGTTGCAATTATTCGTTTTATACGGTGTAAAGGCTGTTGTATTTATTTTGTATTTTATTCTTCTGGTGTTGACTTCTTAGGCCCTAACTATTCGATCTGGTGGAATAACGCCGTAGAGTGAAGCCTAGGTTGCCCGGAACGTAGAAATGACCATAACTTTCACACTGGTTGCAATTATTCGTTTTATACGATGGAAAAACTGTTGCATCTTTATCGTATTTTATGCTTCTGGCGTTGACTTCTTAGGCCGTAACTATTCGATCTGGTGGAGCAACTCCCTGGAGTGAAACCTAGGTTGCCCGGAACGTAGAAATGACCAGTACTATCACACAGGTTGCAAATTATTCCTGCTGTGCGATGGAAAAGCTGTCGTATTTTTATTGCATTTTATGCTTCTGGCGTTGACTTCTAAGGCCCTAAATATTCGATCTGGTGGAGCAATGCCTCAGAGTTAAGACTAGGATGCCCGAAACGCCGAAATGATCATTACTTTCACGCTTGTTGCAATTATTCCTGTCATACGATGAAAAGACTGTTGTGTTTTTAGTGTACTTTATGCTTCAGGCGTGGACTTCTGAGGCCGTAGCTATTCGATGTGGTGGAAGAACGCCATACAGTGAAGCCAAGGTTGCCCGGAACGTAGAAATGACCACTACCTTCACACTGTTTGCAATTATTCATTTAATACGATGGAACAGGTGTTGTATTTATATCGTATTTTATGCTTCTGGCGTTGACTTCTAAGTACCTAACTATTCTATCTGGTGGAGCAACGCCCTAGAGTGAAGCCTAGGTTGCTCGGAGTGTAGAAATGACCATAACTTTCACACTGATTGCAATTATTCCTTTTATACGATGGAACAGGTGTTGTATTTATATCGTATTTTATGCTTCTGGCGTTGACTTCTAAGGACCTAACTATTCGATCTGGAGGAGCAATGCCCTAGAGTGAAGCCTAGGTTGCTCGGAATGTAGAAATGACCATAAGGTGCATACTGGTTGCAATTATTCGTTTTATACGATGGAAAAACTGTTGTATTTATATTGTATTTTATACTTCTGGCGTTGACTTCTAAGGCCCTAAATATTCGATCTGGTGGAGCAATGGCTCAGAGTTAAGTCTAGGATGCCCGAAACGCCGAAATGATCATTACTTTCACGCTTGTTGCAATTATTCCTGTTATACGATGGAAAGACTGTTGTATTTTTATTGTATTTTATGCTTCAGGCGTGGACTTCTGAGGCCGTAGCTATTCCATGTGGTGGAAGAACGCCATACAGTGAAGCCTAGGTTGCCCGGAACGTAGAAATGGCCACTACTTTCACACTGTTTGCAATTATTCGTTTTATACAATGGAAAAACTGTTCGATTTATTTTGTGTTTAATGCTTCGGGCGTTGACTTCTAATTCCCTAACTGTTTGATCTGGTGGAGCAACGCCCTAGAGTGAAGCCTAGGTTGCCGGGAACGTATAAATAACCATTACTTTCCCACTGTTTGCAATTATTCCTTTTATACGATGGAACAGGTGTTGTATTTATATCGTATTTTATGCTTCTGGCGTTGACTTCTAAGGACCTAACTATTCGATCTGGTGGAGCAACGCCCTAGAGTGAAGCCTAGGTTGCTCGCAATGTAGAAATGACCATAACATTCACACTGGTAGCAATTATTCGTTCTATACGATGGAAAAACTGTTCTATTTATTTTGTATTTTATGCTTCGGGCATTGACTTCTAAGGCCCTAACTATTCGATTTGGAGGAGCACCGCCCTAGAGTGAAGTCTAGGTTGCCCGGAAGGTAGAAATGACCATAACTTCCACACTGGTTGCAATTATTCGTTTTATACGATGGAAAAGCTGTCGTATTTATATCGCTTTTTATGCTTCTGGCGTTGACTTCTTAGGCCCTAACTATACCATCTGGTGGAACAACGCCCTAGGGTAAAGCCCAGATTGCGCTGAACGTAGAGATGACCATAACTTTCACGCTGGTAGCAATTTTTCGTTTTATACGATGGAAAAACTGTTTTATTTATTTTGTATTTTATGCTTCAGGCGTTGACTTCTAAGGCCCTAACTATTCCATCTGGTGGAGCAACGCCCTAGAGTGCAGCCTAGGTTGCCCGGAACGTAGAAATGACCATAACTTTTACACTGGTAGCAATTATACGTTTTATACAATGGAAAAACTGTTCTATTTATTTTGTATTTAATGCTTCGGGCGTTGTCTTCTAAGGCCCTAACTGTTTGATCTGGTGGAGCAACGCCCTGGAGTGAAGCCTAGGTTACCTGGAACGTAGAAATGACTATCACTTTCACACGGGTTGCAATTATTCCTGTTATAGGATGGAAAGACTGTTGTATTGTTATTGTACTTTATACTTCAGGCGTTGACATCTGAAGCCGTCGCTATTCGATGTGGTGGAAGAACGCCGTAGAGTGAAGCCTAGGTTGCCCGGAACGTAGAAATGACCATTACTTTCACACTGTTTGCAATTATCCCTTTTATACGATGGAACAGCTGTTGTATTTATGTCGTATTTTATGCTTCTGGCGTTGACTTCTAAGGACCTAACTATTCGATCTGGTGGAGCAACGCCCTAGAGTGAAGCCTAGGTTGCTCGGAATGTAGAAATGACCATAACTTTCACACTGATTGCAATTATTCGTTTTATACGATGGAAAAACTGTTGCATCTTTATCGTATTTTATGCTTCTGGCGTTGACTTCTTAGGCCGTAACTATTCGATCTGGTGGAGCAACGCCCTGGAGTGAAACCTGGGTTGCCCGGAACGTAGAAATGACCACTACTATCACACTGGTTGCAAATTATTCCTGGTATACGATGGAAAAACTGTTGTATTTTTATTGCATTTTATGCTTCTCGCGTTGACTTCTTAGGCCCTAACTATTCGATCTTGAGGAACAACGCCCTAGAGTGAACCCTAGGTTGCCTGGAACGTAGAAGTGACCATCACTTTCACAAGGGTTGCAATTATTCCTGTTATAGGATGGAAAGACTGTTGTATCTTTATTGTATTTTATTCTTCTGGTGTTGACTTCTTAGGCCCTAACTACTCGATCTGGTGGAACAACGCCGTAGAGTGAAGCCTAGGTTGCCCGGAACGTAGAAATGACCATTACTTTCACACTGTTTGCAATTATTCCTTTTATACGATGGAACAGCTGTTGTATTTATATCGTATTTTATGCATCTGGCGTTGACTTCTAAGGACCTAACTATTCGATCTGGAGGAGCAACGCCCTAGAGTGAAGCCTAGGTTGCTCGGAATGTAGAAATGACCATAAGTTGCATACTGGTTGCAATTATTCGTTTTATACGATGGAAAACCTGTTGTATTTATATTGTATTTTATGCTTCTGGCGTTGACTTCTAAGGCCCTAAATATTCGATCTGGTGGAGCAATGCCTCAGAGTTAAGTCTAGGATGCTCGAAACGCCGAAATGATCATTACTTTCACGCTTGTTGCAATTATTCCATTCATACGATGAAAAGACTGTTGTATTTTTAATGTATTTTATGCTTCAGGCGTGGACTTCTGAGGCCGTAGCTATTCGATGTGGTGGAAGAACGCCATACAGTGAAGCCTAGGTTGCCCGGAACGTAGAAATGACCACTACTTTCACACTGTTTGCAATTATTCATTTAATACGATGGAAATGCTGTTGTATTTATATTGTATTTTATGCTTCTGGCGTTGACATCTTAGGCCCTAACTATTCGATATGGTGGAGCAACGCCCTAGAGTGATGCCTAGGTTACCCGGAACGTAGAAATGGCCATTGCTTTCACACAGTTTTTGCAATTATTCATTGTATACGATGGAAAAACTGTTCTATTTATATTGTATTTTATTCTTGTGGCGTTGACTTCTTAGGCCATAACTATTCGATCTGGTGGACCAACGCCCTAGAGTGAAGCCTAGGTTGCACAAAACGTAGAAATGACCATAACTTTCACACTGGTTGCAATTATTCGTTTTATACAATGGGAAAACTGTTGTATTTTTATTGTACTTTATGCTTCGGGGGTTGACTTCTAAGGCCCTAATTATTCGACATGGTGGTGCCACGTCCTAGGGCGAAGCCTAGGTTGCCTGGAACGTAGAAATGACCATAACGATCATACTGGCTGCAATTATTCGTTTTATGCATTGGAAAAACTGTTGTATTTATATTGTATTTTATGCTTCTGGCGTTGACTTCTTAGGCCATAACTATTCGATCTGGTGGACCAACGCCCTAGAGTGAAGCCTAGGTTGCACAAAACGTAGAAATGACTATAACTTTCACACTGGTTGCAATTATTCGTTTTATACAATGGGAAAACTGTTGTATTTACATTGTATTTTATGGTTCTGGCGTTGCCTTCTTAGGCCCTAACAATTCGATATGGTGGAGCCACGCAATAGGCTGAAGCCTAGGTTGCCCGGAACGTAGAAATGACCATAACTTTCACACTGACTGCTATTATTCGTTTTATACGATGGAAAAACTGTTCTATTTATTTTGTAATTTATGCTTCGGGCGTTGACTTCTAAGGCCATAACTATTCGATCTGGTGGAGCAACACCCTAGAGTGAAGCCTAGGTTGCCCGGAGCGTAGAAATGATCATTAACTTCACAATGTTTGCAATTATTCCTGTCATACGATGGAATGACTGTTGTATTTTTATTGTATTTTTTGCCTCTGGCGTTGAATTCTAAGTCCATAGCTATTCGATCTGGTTGAGCAACGCCCTAGAGTGAAGCCTAGGTTGCCCGGAACGTAGAAATAACCATCACTTTCACACTGGTTGCAATTATTCCTGTTATACGATGGAAAAACTGTTGTATTTATATTGTATTTTATGCTTCTGGCGTTGACGCCTTAGGCCCTAACTATGCGATCTGATGGAGCAACGCCCTGGAGTGAAGCCTAGGTTGACCGGAGCGTAGAAATGACCATTACATTCACAGATATTGCAATTATTCATTCTATACGATGGAAAAGCTGTTGTATTCATATTGTATTTTATGCTTCTGGCGTTGACTTCCAAGGTCGTTGCTATTCGATCTGGAGGACCAACGCCCTAGAGTGAAGCCTAGGTTGCCCGGAACGTAGAAATGACCATAACCTTCACACTGGTTGCTATCATTCGTTTTATATGATGGAAAAACTGTTGTATTTATAATGTATTTTATGCTTCTGGCGTTCACTTCTTAGGCCCTAACTACTCGATCTGGTGGAGCACCGCCCTAGAGTGTAGCCTAGGTTGCCCGGAGCGTAGAAATGACCAGTACTCTCACACTGGTTGCAATTATCCGTTTTACACGATGGAAAAGCTGTTGTATGTATATTGTATTTTATGCTTCTGGCGTTGACTTCTTAGGCCCTAACTATTCGAGCTGGTGGAGCAACGCCCTAGAAAGATGCCTAGGTTGTCCGGAACGTAGAAATGGCCATTACTTTCACACGGTTTGCAATTATTCATTGTATACGATAGAAAAACTGTTCTATTTATATTGTATTTTATCCTTGTGGCGTTGACTTCTAAGGCCATAACTATTCGAACTGGTGGACCAACGCCCTAGAGTGAAGCCTAGGTTGCACGGAACGTAGAAGTGACCATAACATTCACACTGGTTGCAATTATTCGTTTTATACAATGGAAAAACTGTTGTATTTATATTGTATTTTATGCTTCTGGCGTTGACTTCTTAGGCCATAACTATTCGATCTGGTGGAGCAACGCCCCAGAGTGAAGCCTAGGTTGCACGGAACGTAGAAATGACCATAACTTACAGACTGGCCGCAATTATTCGTTTTATACGATGGAAAAACTGTTCTATTCATTTTGTATTTTTTGCTTCGGGCGTTGTCTTCTAAGGCCCTAACTCTTCGATCTGGTGGAGCAACGCCCTAGAGTGAAGCCTAGGTTGACCGGAGCGTAAAATGACCATTACCTTCACACTGTTTCCAATTATTCCTGTTATACGGTGGAAAAAGTGTTGTATTTTCATTGTTCTTTATGCTTCGGGCGTTGACTTCTAAGGCCCTAACTATTCGATATGGTGGAGCCACATCCTAGGGTGAAGCCTAGGTTTCCCCGAACGTAGAAATGACCATAACGTTCATACTGGTTGCAATTATTCGTTTTGTACAATGGAAAAACTCTTGTATTTATATTGTATTTTATGCTTCTGGCGTTGACTTCTTAGGCCATAACTATTCGATCTGGTGGACCAACGCCCTAGAGTGAAGCCTAGGTTGTACGGAGCGTAGAAATGACCATAACTTTCACACTGGTTGCAATACTTCGTTATATACAATGGAAAAACTGTTCTATTTATTTTGTATTTTATGCCTCGGGCGTTGCCTTATGAGGCCCTAACTATTCGATCTGTCGGAGCAACGCCCTGGAGTGAAGCCTAGGTGGCCCGGACCGTAGAAATGACCATAACTTTCACACTGGTTGCTATTATTCGATTTATACGATGGAAAATCTGTTGTATTTATATTGTATTTTATGCCTCCAGCGTTGACTTCTTAGGCCCTATCTATTCTTCTGGTGGAGCAACGCCCTCGAGTGAAGCCTAGGCTGCCGAAACGTAGAAATGACCTTCACTTTCACACTGGTTGCAATTATTCGTTTTATACGATGGAAAAACTGTTGAATTTATTTTGTATTTTATGCCTCGGGCGTTGCCTTATGAGGCCCTAACTATTCGATCTGTCGGAGCAACGCCCTGGAGTGAAGCCTAGGTGGCCCGGACCGTAGAAATGACCATAACTTTCACACTGGTTGCTATTATTCGATTTAAACGATGGAAAATCTGTTGTATTTATGTTGTATTTTATGCTTCTAGCGTTGACTTCTTAGGCCCTATCTATTCTTCTGGTGGAGCAACGCCCTCGAGTGAAGCCTAGGCTGCCCGAAACGTAGAAATGACCATCACTTTCACACTGATTGCAATTATTCATTTTATACGATGGAAAAGCTGTTGTATTTACATTGTATTTTATGCTTCTGGCGTTGACTTCTAAGGTCGTAGCTATTCGATCTGGTGGACCAACGCCCTAGGGTGAAGCCTAGGTTGCCCGGAACGTAGAAATGACCATTACCTTCACACTGGTTGCAATTACTCCTGTTATACGATGGAAAAACTGTTGTATCTTCATTGTATTTTATGCTTCGGGCGTTGATTTCTAAGGCCCTAACTATTCGATCTGTTGGAGCAACGCACTAGAGTGAAGCCTTGGTTGCCCGGATCGTAGAAATGGCCATTGCTTTCACACTGGATGCAATTATTCGTTCTATACGATGGAAAAACTGTTGTATTTAAATTGTATTTTTTGCTTCTGGCGTTGGCTTCTAAGTCCGTAGCTATTCGATGTGGAGGAGCAACGCCCTATAGTGAAGCCTAGGCTGCCCGGAACGTAGAAAAGACCATTACCTTCACACTGGTTGCAATTATTCGTTTGATACGATCGAAAAACTGTTGTATATACATTGTATTTTATGATTCTGGCGTTGATGTCTTAGGCCCTAACTATTCGATCTGGTGGAACAACGACCTAGATTGAAGCCTAGGTTGCCCGGAACGTGGAAACGACTATCACATTCACATTGGTTGGAATTATTCCAGTTATACGATGGAAAAACTGCTGTATTTAAATTGTATTTTATGCTTCGTGCATTGACATCTAAGGCACTAACTATTCGATCTTGTGGAGCAACGCCCTAGAGTGGAGCCTAGGTTGCACGGAACGTAGAAATGACCATTACTTTCACACTGGTTGCAATTATTCGTTTTATACAATGTAAAAACTGTTCTATTTATTCTGTATTTTATGCCTCGGGCGTTGCCTTATGAGGCCCTAACTATTCGATCTGTCGGAGCAACGCCCTAGAGTGAAGCCTAGGTGGCCCGGACCGTAGAAATGACCATAACTTTCTCACTGGTTGCTATTATCCGTTTTATACGATGGAAAATCGGTTGTATTTATATTGTATTTTATGCTTCCAGCGTTGACTTCTTAGGCCCTATCTATTCTTCTGGTGGAGCAACGCCCTAGGGTGAAGCCTAGGCTGCCCGAAACGTAGAAATGACCATCACTTTCACACTGGATGCAGTTATTCCTGTTATACGATGGAATAACTGTTTTACCTTTATTGTATTTTATGCTTCAGGCGTTGACTTCAAAGGCCCTAACTATTCGATCTTGTGGAGCAACGTCCTAGAGTGAAGCCTCGGTTGCTCGGGACGTAGAAATGACCATTACCTTCACAGTGGTTGCAATTATTCCTGTTATACGATGGAAAGGTTGTTGAATTTTTATTGTATTTTATGCTTCTGGCGTTGACTTCTTAGGTCCTAACTATTCGATCTGGTGGAGCAACGCCCTAGAGTGGGCCCTAGGTTGCATGGAATGTAGAAATGACCATTACTTTCACACTGTGTGCAATTATTCATTTTATACGATGGAAAAGTTGTTGTATTTATATTGTGTTTTTTGCTTCTGGCGTTGACTTCTAACTCCGTATCTATTCGATCTGGTGGAACAACTCCCTAGAGTGTAGCCTAGGTTGCCGGGAACGTAGAAATGACCATAACTTTCACGCTGGCTGCAATTACTCCGGTTATACGATGGAAAAACTGTTGAATCTTTATTGTATTTTATGCTTCTGGCGTTGACTTCTTAGACCCTAACTATTCGATCTTGTGGAAGAACGACCTAGATTGAAGCCTAGGCTGCCCGGAACGTGGAAACGACTATCACATTCACACTGGTTGGAATTATTCCAGTTATACGATGGAAAAGCTGTTGTATCTTTATTGTATTTTATGCTTTGTGCGTTGACTTCTAAGGCCCTAACTATTCCATCTGGTGGAGCAACGCTCTAGAGTAGAGCCTAGGTTGCACGGAAGGTAGAAGTAACCATTACTTTCACGCTGCTTGCAATTATTCCTGTTATACGATGGAAAAACTGTTGTATTTTTATTGTATTTTATGCTTCTGGCGTTGACTTTTTAGGCCCTAACTATTCGATATGGTGTGGCAACGCCTTAGAGTGAAGCCTAGGTTGCCCGGAGCGTAGAAAAGACCATTACCTTCACACTGGTTGCAATTATTCGTTTTATACAATGGAAAAACTGTTCTATTTATTCTGTATTTTATGCCTCGGGCGTTGCCTTATGAGGGCCTAACTATTCGATCTGTCGGTGCAACGCCCTAGAGTGAAGCCTAGGTGGCCCGGACCGTAGAAATGACCATAACTTTCACACTGGTTGCAATCATTCGTTTTATACGATGGAAAAACTGTTGAATTTATTTTGTATTTTATGTTTCTGGCGTTGACTTCTAAGGCCCTAAGTCTTCGATCTGGTGGAGCAATGCCCCAGAGTTAAGTCTAGGATGCCCGAAACGTCGAAATGGTCATTACTTTCACACTGGTTGTTATTATCCGTTTTACACCATGGAAAAACTGTTGTATTTATAATGTATTTTATGCTTGTGGCGTTGACTTCTTAGGCCATAGCTGCTCGATCTGGTGGAGCAACGCCCTAGTGTGAAGCCTAGGTGGCCCGGAACGTAGAAATGGCCATAACGTTCATACTGGTTGCAATTATTCGTTTTATACAATGGAAAATCTGTTCCATTTATATTGTATTTTATGCCTCTGGCGTTGACTTCTGAGGCCATAGCTGTTCTACCTGGTGGAGCAACGCTCTAGATTGTAACCTAGGTTGCATGGAACATAGAAATGACCATAACTTTCACACTGGCTGCAATTATTCGTTTTATACGATGGAAAGACTGTTCTATTTATTTTGTATTTTATGCTTCAGGCGTTGTCTTCTAAGGCCCTAACTCTTCTATCTGGTGGAGCAACGCCCTAGAGTGAAGCCTAGGTTGACCGGAGCGTAGAAATGACCATTACATTCAAACTGATTGCAATTATTCATTTTATACGATGGAAAAGCTGTTATACAGGGTGTAACAAAAATGTCGCAGTTCCTTAAAAGGGGTGATTTAGGGGGTGATTTGAAACAACTTTTTCCTTAGCGAAAATGTGAGATGAGGCTTCGTTAACGAGTTATTAACGAAAAACACCGGCCAATGAGAGCGCGAGTTTGCCGCCCGAGCGACCGCGGTAGCGTTGGGTACGCGCGCTAGATGCTTCAGTTGTACTCCGAACAAGAAAGTCGTCATACATCGAAGAAAATAGCATTAGTATGAAAACTGAAAGCGACATAATAAATAACACCGAGTCCTTTTTTTGTTTATCACTTGAAGTGAATAATTACTTAAAATCGAGGAAAACTACGTGCAACGCAAAGATACGAATATGTAAATCTCTTATTCGCATAACGTATAAACGAAAAAGTAATACAACGAAAAATAAAGGAAGAAGAGAACAATCTTCACCTGTAGTTTGTAAACATGTGTCACTGGGTCACTGTACCGATCCTGGTCATCGACCGTCGAAATGGTTTATGCTAGGGCACGTGTTTAGGTAATTTATGGCTTTATTGCTTTGGTTTCGAAGGAGACATGATCTCGGAGTGTCCGAACAAAGAAGGTCTGAGGTGCTTAAACTACGTGGGGGGTACAAGGAGCTTCTTTGGAAAAATTCTACTCTGCCATAAACCATTCCAGAGGTCGATGACCAGTATCGGTACAGTGACCCAGTGACACAGATTTGCAAACTATAGATGAATTGCATTTAATTCATTAATGATTATTATTTTCTAAATCTAACGCAGACTACTTTCAACGTTTCTATCTTCAACGTTAATTCTCCAATTCTCCGTTCATTTCTTTTGTTGCATTGCTTTTTCGTTTATACGTTATGCAAATATTTTCACACTAATGCTATTTCCTTCGACGCATGTCGACTTTCTTGTTCGGAGTACAACCGTAGCGCCCAGCGCGTACCCAACGCTACCGCAGTCGCTCGGACGGCAAACTCGCGCTCTCATTGGCCGGTGTTTTTCATTAATAACTCGTTAACCAAGCCTCATCTTACATTTTCGCTAAGGAAAAAGTTGTTTCAAATCACCCCCTGAATCACCGCTTTTAAGGAACTGCGACATTTTTGTTACACCCTGTATTTATATTGTATTTTATGCTTCGGGCGTTGACTTCTAAGGCCCTAAATATTCGATATGGTGGAGCCACATCCTAGGGTGAAGCCTAGGTTTCCCCGAACGTAGAAATGACCATAACGTTCATACTGGTTGCAATTATTCGTTTTGTACAATGGAAAAACTGTTGTATTTATATTGTATTTTATGCTTCTGGCGTTGACTTCTTAGGCCATAACTATTCGATCTGGTGGACCAACGCCCTAGAGTGAAGCCTAGGTTGTACGGAGCGTAGAAATGACCATAACTTTCACACTGGTTGCAATACTTCGTTATATACAATGGAAAAACTGTTCTATTTATTTTGTATTTTATGCCTCGGGCGTTGCCTTATGAGGCCCTAACTATTCGATCTGTCGGAGCAACGCCCTGGAGTGAAGCCTAGGTGGCCCGGACCGTAGAAATGACTATAACTTTCACACTGGTTGCTATTATTCGATTTATACGATGGAAAATCTGTTGTATTTATATTGTATTTTATGCCTCCAGCGTTGACTTCTTAGGCCCTATCTATTCTTCTGGTGGAGCAACGCCCTCGAGTGAAGCCTAGGCTGCCGAAGCGTAGAAATGACCTTCACTTTCACACTGGTTGCAATTATTCGTTTTATACGATGGAAAAACTGTTGAATTTATTTTGTATTTTATGCCTCGGGCGTTGCCTTATGAGGCCCTAACTATTCGATCTGTCGGAGCAACGCCCTGGAGTGAAGCCTAGGTGGCCCGGACCGTAGAAATGACCATAACTTTCACACTGGTTGCTATTATTCGATTTAAACGATGGAAAATCTGTTGTATTTATGTTGTATTTTATGCTTCTAGCGTTGACTTCTTAGGAACTATCTATTCTTCTGGTGGAGCAACGCCCTCGAGTGAAGCCTAGGCTGCCCGAAACGTAGAAATGACCATCACTTTCACACTGGTTGCAATTATTCGTTTTATACGATGGAAAAACTGTTGAATTTATATTGTATTTTATGGTTCTGGCGTTGACTTCATAGGCCCTAACTATTCGATATGGTGGAGCCACGTCCTGGAGTGAAGCCTATGTTGGCGGGAACGTAGAAACGACCATTACTTTCACACTGGTTGCAATTATTCCTGTTATAGGATGGAAAAACTGTTGTACTTTTGTTGTATTTTATGTTTCGGGCGATTACTTCTAAGGCCCTAACTATTCGATATGGTGGAGCCACGTCCTAGGGTGAAGCCTAGGTTGCCCGGTACGTAGAAATGACCATAACGTTCATACTCGTTGCAATTATTCGTTTTATACAATGGAAAAACTTTTGTATTTATATTGTATTCTATGCTTCTGGCGTTGACTTCTTAGGCTCTATATATTCGATCTGGTGGACCAGCGCCCAAGAGTGAAGCCTAGGCTGCACGGAACGTAGAAATGACTATAACTTTCACACTGGTTGCAATCATTCGTTTTATACGATGGAAAAACTGTTCAATTTATTTTGTATTTTATGCTTCTGGCGTTGACTTCTAAGGCCCTAAGTCTTCGATCTGGTGGAGCAATGCCCCAGAGTTAAGTCTAGGATGCCAGAAACGTCGAAATGATCATTACTTTCACACTGGTTGTTATTATCCGTTTTACACCATGGAAACACTGTTGTATTTATATTGTATTTTATGCTTCTGGCGTTGACTTCTTAGGCCATAGCTGTTCGATCTGGTGGAGCAACGCCCTAGTGTGAAGCCTAGGTGGCCCGGAACGCAGAAATGGCCATAACGTTCATACTGCTTGCAATTATTCGTTTTATACAATGGAAAATCTGTTTCATTTATATTGTATTTTATGCTTCTGGCGTTGACTTCTGATGCCATAGCTGTTCGACCTGGTGGAGCAACGCTCTAGATTGAAACCTAGGTTGCACGGAACGTAGAAATGACCATAACTTTCACACTGGCTGCAATTATTCGTTTTATACGATGGAAAGACTGTTCTATTTATCTTGTATTTTATGCTTCGGGCGTTGTCTTCTAAGGCCCTAACTCTTCGATCTGGTGGAGCAACGCCCTAGAGTGAAGTCTAGGTTGACCGGAGCGTAGAAATGACCATTACATTCAAACTGATTGCAATTATTCATTTTATACGATGGAAAAGCTGTTATATTTATATTGTATTTTATGCTTCGGGCGTTGACTTCTAAGGCCCTAAATATTCGATATGGTGGAGCCACATCCTAGGGTGAAGCCTAGGTTTCCCGGAACGTAGAAATGACCATAACGTTCATACTGGTTGCAATTATTCGTTTTGTACAATGGAAAAACTGTTGTATTTATATTGTATTTTATGCTTAAGGCGTTGACTTCTTACGTCATAACTATTCGATCTGGTGGACCAACGCCCTAGAGTGAAGCCTAGGTTGTACGGAGCGTAGAAATGACCATAACTTTCACACTGGTTGCAATAATTCGTTTTATACAATGGAAAAACTGTTCTATTTACTTTGTATTTTATGCCTCGGGCGTTGCGTTATGAGGCCCTAACTATTCGATCTGTCGGAGCAACGCCCTGGAGTGAAGCCTAGGTGGCCCGGACCGCAGAAATGACCATAACTTTCACACTGGTTGCTATTATTCGATTTATACGATGGAAAATCTGTTGTATTTATATTGCATTTTATGCTTCTAGCGTTGACTTCTTAGGCCCTATCAATTCTTCTGGTGGAGCAACGCCCTCGAGTGAAGCCTAGGCTGCCCGAAACGTAGAAATGACCTTCACTTTCACACTGGTTGCAATTATTCGTTTTATACGATGGAAAAGCTGTTGAATTTATTTTGTATTTTATGCTTCTGGCGTTGACTTCATAGGCCCTAACTATTCGATATGGTGGAGCCACGTCCCAGGGTGAAGCCTAGGTGTCCCGGAACGTAGAAATGACCATAACGTTCATACTGGTTGGAATTATTCGTTCTATGCAATGGAAAAACTGTTCCATTAATATTGTATTTTATGCTTCTGGCGTTGTCTTCTTAGGCCATAACTATTTGATCTGGTTGAGCAACGCCCTAGATTGAAGCCTAGGTTGCACGGAACGTAGAAATGACCATAACTTTCACACTGTCTGCAATTATTCGTTTTATACGGTGGAAAGACTGTTCCATTTATTTTGTATTTTATGCTTCGGCCGTTGTCTTCTAAGGCCCTAGCTCTTCGATCTGGTGGAGCAACGCCCTAGAGTGAAGCCTAGGTTGACCGGAGCGTAGAAATGACCATTACATTCACACTGATTGCAATTATTCATTTTATACGATGGAAAAGCTGTTGTATTTACATTGTATTTTATGCTTCTGGCGTTGACTTCTAAGGTCGTAGCTATTCGATCTGGTGGACCAACGCCCTAGGGTGAAGCCTAGGTTGCCCGGAACGTAGAAATGACCATTACCTTCACACTGGTTGCAATTACTCCTGTTATACGATGGAAAAACTGTTGTATCTTTATTGTATTTTATGCTTCGGGCGTTGATTTCTAAGGCCCTAACTATTCGATCTGTTGGAGCAACGCACTAGAGTGAAGCCTAGGTTGCCCGGATCGTAGAAATGGCCATTGCTTTCACACTGGATGCAATTATTCGTTCTATACGATGGAAAAACTGTTGTATTTAAACTGTATTTTTTGCTTCTGGCGTTGGCTTCTAAGTCCGTAGCTATTCGATGTGGAGGAGCAACGCCCTATAGTGAAGCCTAGGCTGCCCGGAACGTAGAAATGACCACAACTTTCGCAATGGTTGCAATTATTCGTTTTATACGATGTAAAAACAGCTGTACTTGTTTTGAAATTTATACTTCTGGCGTTGACTTCTAAGACCCTAAAATTCGATCTGGTGGAACAGCGCCATAGAGTGAAGCCTAGGTTGCTCGGAACGTAGAAATGACCATCCCCTTCACACTGGTTGGAATTATTCAAGTTATACGGTGGAAAAACTGTTGTATCTTTATTGTATTTTATGCTTCGTGCGTTGACTTCTAAGGCCCTAACTATTCGATTTGGAGGAGCAACGCCCTAGAGTTGAGCCTAGGTTGCACGGATGGTAGAAGTGGCCATTACTTTCACGCTGCTTGGAGTTATTCCCGTTATACGATGAAAAACTGTTGTATTTGTATTTTATTGTATGCTTCTGGCGTCGACTTCTAAGTCCCTAGGTATTCGATCTGGTGGAGCAACGCCCTAGAGTGAAGCCTAGGTTGCCCCGAACGTAGAAATGACCATAACTTTCACACTGGTTGCAATTATTCGTTTTATACGATGGAAAAACTGTTGTATTTGTTTTGCATTTTATATTTTTGGCGTTGTCTTCTAAGTCCCTAACTAATTGATCTGGTGGAGCACCGCCCGAGAGTGTAGCCTAGGTTACCCGGAGCGTAGAAAATACCATTACCTTCACACTGGTTGCAATTATTCGTTTTATACGATGGTAAAACTGTTGTATTTATATTGTATTTTATGCTTCTGGCGCTGACTTCTTAGGCCCTAACAATTCGATATGGTGGAGCCACGTAATAGGCTGAAGCCTAGGTTGCCCGGAACGTAGAAATGACCATAACTTTCACACTGGCTGCAATTATTCGTTTTATACGATGGAAAGACTGTTCCATTTATTTTGTATTTTATGCGTCGGGCGTTGTCTTCTAAGGCCCTAACTCTTCGATCTGGTGGAGCAACGCCCTAGAGTGAAGCCTAGGTTGACCGGAGTGTAGAAATGTCCATTACATTCAAACTGATTGCTATTATTCATTTTATACGATGGAAAAGCTGTTGTATTTATATTGTATTTTATGCTTCGGGCGTTGACTTCTAAGGCCCTGAATATTCGATATGGTGGAGCCACATCCTAGGGTGAAGCCTAGGTTTCCCAGAACGTAGAAATGACCATAACGTTTATACTGGTTGCAATTATTCGTTTTGTACAATGGAAAAACTGTTGTATTTATATTGTATTTTATGCTTCTGGCGTTGACTTCTTAGGCCATAACTATTCGATCTGGTGGACCAACGCCCTAGAGTGAAGCCTAGGTTGTACGGAGCGTAGAAATGACCATAACTTTCACACTGGTTGCAATAATTCGTTTTATACAATGGAAAAACTGTTCTATTTATTTTGTATTTTATGCCTCCGGCGTTGCCTTATGAGGCCCTAACTATTCGATCTGTCGGAGCAACGCCCTGGAGTGAAGCCTAGGTGGCCCGGACCGTAGAAATGTCCATTACATTCACACTGATTGCAATTATTAATTTTATACGATGGAAAAGCTGTTGTATTTACATTGTATTTTATGCTTCTGGCGTTGACTTCTAAGGTCGTAGCTATTCGATCTGGTGGACCAACGCCCTAGAGTGAAGCCTAGGTTGCCCGGAACGTAGAAATGACCATTACCTTCACACTGGTTGCATTTATTCCTGTTACACGATGGACAAACTGTTGTATTTATATTGTATTTTATGCTTCTTGCGTTGACTTCTAAGGCCCTAACAATTCGATCTAGTGGAGCAACGCCATAGAGTGATGCCTAGGTAGCTCGGAACGTAGAAATGACCATCCATTTCACACTGGTTGCAATTACTCCTGTTATACGATGGAAAAACTGTTGTATCTTTATTGTATTTTATGCTTCGGGCGCTTACTTCTTAGGCCCTAACAATTCGATATGGTGGAGCCACGTAATAGGCTGAAGCCTAGGTTGCCCGGCAAGTAGAAATGACCATAACTTTCACACTGATTGCTATTATTCGTTTTATACGATGGAAAAACTGTTCTATTTATTTTGTATTTTATGCTTCGGGCGTTGACTTCTAAGGCCACAACTATTCGATCTGGTGGAGCAGCACCCTAGAGTGAAGCCTAGGTTGCCCGGAGCGTAGAAATGATCATTACCTTCACAATGTTTGCAATTATTCCTGTCATACGATGGAATGACTGTTGTATTTTTATTGTATTTTTTGCCTCTGGCGTTGAATTCTAAGTCCATAGCCATTCGATCTCGTGGACCAACGCCCTAGAGCGAAGCCAAGGTTGCACGGAACGTAGAAATGACCATCACTTTCACGCTGTTTGCCATTATTCATTTTATACAATGGAAAAACTCTTGTATTTATATTGTATTTTATTCTTCTGGCGTTGACTTCTAAGGCCCTACCCGTTCGATCTGGTGGAGCGAAGCTCTACAGTGAAGCCTAGGTTGCCCGGAACGTAGATATGGCAATAAGTTTCACACTGGTTGCTGTTATTAGTATTACACGATGGAAAGACTGCTGCATTTATTTTGTATTTTATGCTTCTGGCGCTGACTTCTTAGGCCATAACTATTCGATCTGGAGGAGCAACGCCCCAGAGTGAAGCCTAGGTTGCCCGGAACGTAGAAATGACCATTACCTTCACAGTTGATGCAATTATTCATTTTATACGATGGAGAAGTTGTTGTATTTATATTGTATTTTATGCTTCTGGCTTTGACTTCTAACTCCGTATCTATTCGATCTGGTGGAACAACGCCCTAGAGTGGAGCCTAGGTTGCACGGAAGGTAGAAGTAACCATTACTTTCACGCTGCTTGCAATTATTCCTGTTATACGATGGAAAAACTGTTGTATTTTTATTGTATTTTATGCTTCTGGCGTTGACTTTTTAGGCCCTAACTATTCGATCTGGTGTGGCAACGCCTTAGAGTGAAGCCTAGGTTGCCCGGAGCGTAGAAAAGACCATTACCTTCACACTGGTTGCAATTATTCGTTTGATACGATCGAAAAACTGTTGTATATACATTGTATTTTATGATTCTGGCGTTGATGTCTTAGGCCCTAACTATTCGATCTGGTGGAACAACGACCTAGATTGAAGCCTAGGTTGCCCGGAACGTGGAAACGACTATCACATTCACATTGGTTGGAATTATTCCAGTTATACGATGGAAAAACTGCTGTATTTAAATTGTATTTTATGCTTCGTGCGTTGACATCTAAGGCACTAACTATTCGATCTTGTGGAGCAACGCCCTAGAGTGGCGCCTAGGTTGCACGGAACGTAGAAATGACCATTACTTTCACACTGGTTGCAATTATTCGTTTTATACAATGTAAAAACTGTTCTATTTATTCTGTATTTTATGCCTCGGGCGTTGCCTTATGAGGCCCTAACTATTCGATCTGTCGGAGCAACGCCCTAGAGTGAAGCCTAGGTGGCCCGGACCGTAGAAATGACCATAACTTTCTCACTGGTTGCTATTATTCGTTTTATACGATGGAAAATCGGTTGGATTTATATTGTATTTTATGCTTCCAGCGTTGACTTCTTAGGCCCTATCTATTCTTCTGGTGGAGCAACGCCCTAGGGTGAAGCCTAGGCTGCCCGAAACGTAGAAATGACCATCACTTTCACACTGGATGCAGTTATTCCTGTTATACGATGGAATAACTGTTTTACCTTTATTGTATTTTATGCTTCAGGCGTTGACTTCAAAGGCCCTAACTATTCGATCTTGTGGAGCAACGTCCTAGAGTGAAGCCTCGGTTGCTCGGGACGTAGAAATGACCATTACCTTCACAGTGGTTGCAATTATTCCTGTTATACGATGGAAAGGTTGTTGAATTTTTATTGTATTTTATGCTTCTGGCGCTGACTTCTTAGGTCCTAACTATTCGATCTGGTGGAGCAACGCCCTAGAGTGGGCCCTAGGTTGCATGGAATGTAGAAATGACCATTACTTTCACACTGTTTGCAATTATTCATTTTATACGATGGAAAAGTTGTTGTATTTATATTGTGTTTTTTGCTTCTGGCGTTGACTTCTAACTCCGTATCTATTCGATCTGGTGGAACAACTCCCTAGAGTGTAGCCTAGGTTGCCGGGAACGTAGAAATGACCATAACTTTCACGCTGGCTGCAATTACTCCGGTTATACGATGGAAAAACTGTTGAATCTTTATTGTATTTTATGCTTCTGGCGTTGACTTCTTAGACCCTAACTATTCGATCTGGTGGAAGAACGACCTAGATTGAAGCCTAGGCTGCCCGGAACGTGGAAACGACTATCACATTCACACTGGTTGGAATTATTCCAGTTATACGATGGAAAAGCTGTTGTATCTTTATTGTATTTTATGCTTTGTGCGTTGACTTCTAAGGCCCTAACTATTCCATCTGGTGGAGCAACGCTCTAGAGTGGAGCCTAGGTTGCAGGGAAGGTAGAAGTAACCATTACTTTCACGCTGCTTGCAATTATTCCTGTTATACGATGGAAAAACTGTTGTATTTTTATTGTATTTTATGCTTCTGGCGTTGACTTTTTAGGCCCTAACTATTCGATCTGGTGTGGCAACGCCTTAGAGTGAAGCCTAGGTTGCCCGGAGCGTAGAAAAGACCATTACCTTCACACTGGTTGCAATTATTCGTTTTATACAATGGAAAAACTGTTCTATTTATTCTGTATTTTATGCCTCGGGCGTTGTCTTATGAGGCCCTAACTATTCGATCTGTCGGAGCAACGCCCTAGAGTGAAGCCTAGGTGGCCCGGACCGTAGAAATGACCATAACTTTCACACTGGTTGCAATCATTCGTTTTATACGATGGAAAAACTGTTGAATTTATTTTGTATTTTATGCTTCTGGCGTTGACTTCTAAGGCCATAAGTCTTCGATCTGGTGGAGCAATGCCCCAGAGTTAAGTCTAGGATGCCCGAAACGTCGAAATGGTCATTACTTTCACACTGGTTGTTATTATCCGTTTTACACCATGGAAAAACTGTTGTATTTATAATGTATTTTATGCTTGTGGCGTTGACTTCTTAGGCCATAGCTGCTCGATCTGGTGGAGCAACGCCCTAGTGTGAAGCCTAGGTGGCCCGGAACGTAGAAATGGCCATAACGTTCATACTGGTTGCAATTATTCGTTTTATACAATGGAAAATCTGTTCCATTTATATTGTATTTTATGCCTCTGGCGTTGACTTCTGAGGCCATAGCTGTTCTACCTGGTGGAGCAACGCTCTAGATTGAAACCTAGGTTGCATGGAACATAGAAATGACCATAACTTTCACACTGGCTGCAATTATTCGTTTTATACGATGGAAAGACTGTTCTATTTATTTTGTATTTTATGCTTCAGGCGTTGTCTTCTAAGGCCCTAACTCTTCGATCTGGTGGAGCAACGCCCTAGAGTGAAGCCTAGGTTGACCGGAGCGTAGAAATGACCATTACATTCAAACTGATTGCAATTATTCATTTTATACGATGGAAAAGCTGTTATACAGGGTGTAACAAAAATGTCGCAGTTCCTTAAAAGGGGTGATTTAGGGGGTGATTTGAAACAACTTTTTCCTTAGCGAAAATGTGAGATGAGGCTTCGTTAACGAGTTATTAACGAAAAACACCGGCCAATGAGAGCGCGAGTTTGCCGCCCGAGCGACCGCGGTAGCGTTGGGTACGCGCGCTAGATGCTTCAGTTGTACTCCGAACAAGAAAGTCGTCATACATCGAAGAAAATAGCATTAGTATGAAAACTGAAAGCGACATAATAAATAACACCGAGTCCTTTTTTTGTTTATCACTTGAAGTGAATAATTACTTAAAATCGAGGAAAACTACGTGCAACGCAAAGATACGAATATGTAAATCTCTTATTCGCATAACGTATAAACGAAAAAGTAATACAACGAAAAATAAAGGAAGAAGAGAACAATCTTCACCTGTAGTTTGTAAACATGTGTCACTGGGTCACTGTACCGATCCTGGTCATCGACCGTCGAAATGGTTTATGCTAGGGCACGTGTTTAGGTAATTTATGGCTTTATTGCTTTGGTTTCGAAGGAGACATGATCTCGGAGTGTCCGAACAAAGAAGGTCTGAGGTGCTTAAACTACGTGGGGGGTACAAGGAGCTTCTTTGGAAAAATTCTACTCTGCCATAAACCATTCCAGAGGTCGATGACCAGTATCGGTACAGTGACCCAGTGACACAGATTTGCAAACTATAGATGAATTGCATTTAATTCATTAATGATTATTATTTTCTAAATCTAACGCAGACTACTTTCAACGTTTCTATCTTCAACGTTAATTCTCCAATTCTCCGTTCATTTCTTTTGTTGCATTGCTTTTTCGTTTATACGTTATGCAAATATTTTCACACTAATGCTATTTCCTTCGACGCATGTCGACTTTCTTGTTCGGAGTACAACCGTAGCGCCCAGCGCGTACCCAACGCTACCGCAGTCGCTCGGACGGCAAACTCGCGCTCTCATTGGCCGGTGTTTTTCATTAATAACTCGTTAACCAAGCCTCATCTTACATTTTCGCTAAGGAAAAAGTTGTTTCAAATCACCCCCTGAATCACCGCTTTTAAGGAACTGCGACATTTTTGTTACACCCTGTATTTATATTGTATTTTATGCTTCGGGCGTTGACTTCTAAGGCCCTAAATATTCGATATGGTGGAGCCACATCCTAGGGTGAAGCCTAGGTTTCCCCGAACGTAGAAATGACCATAACGTTCATACTGGTTGCAATTATTCGTTTTGTACAATGGAAAAACTGTTGTATTTATATTGTATTTTATGCTTCTGGCGTTGACTTCTTAGGCCATAACTATTCGATCTGGTGGACCAACGCCCTAGAGTGAAGCCTAGGTTGTACGGAGCGTAGAAATGACCATAACTTTCACACTGGTTGCAATACTTCGTTATATACAATGGAAAAACTGTTCTATTTATTTTGTATTTTATGCCTCGGGCGTTGCCTTATGAGGCCCTAACTATTCGATCTGTCGGAGCAACGCCCTGGAGTGAAGCCTAGGTGGCCCGGACCGTAGAAATGACCATAACTTTCACACTGGTTGCTATTATTCGATTTATACGATGGAAAATCTGTTGTATTTATATTGTATTTTATGCCTCCAGCGTTGACTTCTTAGGCCCTATCTATTCTTCTGGTGGAGCAACGCCCTCGAGTGAAGCCTAGGCTGCCGAAACGTAGAAATGACCTTCACTTTCACACTGGTTGCAATTATTCGTTTTATACGATGGAAAAACTGTTGAATTTATTTTGTATTTTATGCCTCGGGCGTTGCCTTATGAGGCCCTAACTATTCGATCTGTCGGAGCAACGCCCCAGAGTGAAGCCTAGGTTGCCCGGAACGTAGAAATGACCATTACCTTCACAGTTGATGCAATTATTCATTTTATACGATGGAGAAGTTGTTGTATTTATATTGTATTTTATGCTTCTGGCTTTGACTTCTAACTCCGTATCTATTCGATCTGGTGGAACAACGCCCTAGAGTGGAGCCTAGGTTGCACGGAAGGTAGAAGTAACCATTACTTTCACGCTGCCTGCAATTATTCCTGTTATAGGATGGAAAAAGTGTTGTATTTTTATTGTATTTTATGCTTCTGGCGTTGACTTTTTAGGCCCTAACTATTCGATCTGGTGTGGCAACGCCTTAGAGTGAAGCCTAGGTTGCCCGGAGCGTAGAAAAGACCATTAGCTTCACACTGGTTGCAATTATTCGTTTTATACAATGGAAAAACTGTTCTATTTATTCTGTATTTTATGCCTCGGGCGTTGCCTTATGAGGCCCTAACTATTCGATCTGTCGGAGCAACGCCCTAGAGTGAAGCCTAGGTGGCCAGGACCGTAGAAATGACCATAACTTTCTCACTGGTTGCAATAATTCGTTTTATACAAAGGAAAGCTGTTCTATTTATTTTGTATTTTATGCCTCGGGCGTTGACTTCTGCGGCCCTAACTATTCGATCTGGTGGACGAACGCCCTAGAGTGAAGCCTAGGTTGAATGGTACGTAGAAATGATCATTACCTTCACACTGTTTGCAATTATTCCTGTTATACCATGGAAAAACTGTTGTATTTTTATTGTACTTTATGCTTCTTGCGTTGAATTCTAAGTCCCTAACTATTCGATATGGTGGAGCCACGTCCTAGGGTGAAGCCTAGGTTGCCCGGTACGTAGAAATGTCCATAACGTTCATACTGTTTGCAATTATTCGTTTTATACAATGGAAAACCTGTTGTATTTATATTGTATTTTATGCTTCTGGCGTTGACTTCTTAGGCCCTATATATTCGATCTGGTGGAACAACGCCCTAGAGTGAAGCCTAGGTTGCACGGAACGTAGAAATGATCATAACTTTCACTCTGGTTGCAATTATCCACGCTATAAGATGGAAAAACGGTTGCATTTTTGTTGCATTTTATGCTTCTGGCGTTGACTTCTAAGGCCGTAGTTATTCGATGTGGTGGAGCAACGTCCAAGAGTGAAGCCTATGTTGCTCGGAACGAAGAATTAACCATTTCATTCACACTGCTTGCAATTATTCGCATTATACGATGGTAGAACTGTTGTATTTATTTTGTATTTGATGCTTCTGGCGTTGGCTTCTCAGGACCTAACCATTGTATCTGGTGGACCAACGCCCTAGCGTGAAGCCTAGGTTGCCCGGCACGTAGAAATGACCATCACATTCACACTGGTTGCAATTATTCCTGTTATACGATGGAAAAACTGTTGTATTATTATTGTATTTTATGCTTCAGTCGTTGACTTCTAAGGCCCTAACTATTCGATGTGTTGGAGCAACGCCCTAGAGTGAAGACTAGGCTGACAGGAGCGTAGGAACGACCAGTACTTTTACACTGGTTGCAATTATCCGTTTTACACGACGGAAAAGCTGTTGTATTCATATTGTATTTTATGCTTCTGGCGTTGTCATCTAAGGCCGTATCTATTCGATGTGATGTAACAACGCTCTAGAGTGAAGCCCAGGCTGCCCGGAACGTTGAAATGACCCTTACTTTCACACTGGTTGCAATTATTCGTGTTATACGATGGAAAAACTTTTGTACATATATCGTATTTTATGCTTCTGGCGTTGACTTCTTAGGCCCAAACTACTCGATCTGGTGGAACAACGCCCTGGAGTGAAGCCTAGGTTGCACGGAACGTAGAAATGACCATCACTTTCAAACTGGTTGCAATTATTCCTGTTATACGATGGAAAAACTGTTGTATCTTTATTTTATTTTATGCTTCGGGCGTTGACTTCGAAGGCTCTAACTATTTGATCTTGTGGAGCAACCCCCCAGAGTGAAGCCTAGGTTGCTCGGAATGCAGAAATGGCCATCTCTTTCACACTGTTTGCAATTATCCATTTTATACGATGGCAAAGCTGTTGCATTTATATTGCATTTTATGCTTCTGGCGTTGACTTCAAAGGCCGTAGCTATTGGATGTGGTGGAGCAACGCCCTAGAGGGACGCCTGGGTTGCCCGGAACGTAGAAATGACCATTACTTTCACAATGCTTGCAATTATTCATTTTATACGATGGAAAAACTGTTGTATCTATATTGTATTTTATGCTTCTGGCGTTGACATCTACGGCCGTAGCTATTCGATGTGGTGGAGCAATGCCCTAGATTGAAGCCTAGGTTGCCCGGAACGTAGAAATGACCATTACTTTCACACTGGTTGCAATTATTCGTTATATACGATGGAAAAACTGATGTATTTATTTTGTATTTGGTGCTTCTGGCGTTGACTTCTTAGGCCTAAACTATTGGAACTGGTGGACCAACGCCATAGAGTGAAGCCTAGGTTGCCCGGAACGTAGAAATGACCATCACTTTCACACTGGTTGCAATTATTCCTGTTATACGATGGAAAAACTCTTGTATATTTATTGTATTTTATGCTTCGGGCGTTGACTTCTATGGCCCTACCTGTTCGATCTGCTGGAGCATCACCATACAGTGAAGCCTAGGTTGCCCGGAACGTAGATATGACCATAACCTTCACACAGGTTGCAATTATTCGTTTTATAAGATGGGAAGACTGTTATATTTATTTTGTAGTTTATGCATCTGTCGTTGACTTCTAAGGCCCTAACTCTTCGATCTGGTGGAGCAACGCCTCAGAGTTAAGTCTAGGATGCCAGAAACGTCGAAATGATCAATACTTTCGCACTGGTTGCAATTATTCATGCTATACGATGGAAAAACTGTTGCATTTGTATTGTATTTTCTGCTTCTGGCTTCGAATTCTAAGGTCCTAGCTGTTGGATCTGGTGGGGCAACGTCCAATAGTGAAGCCTATGTTGCCCGGAACGTAGAAATCACCATAACTTTCACACTGGTTGCAATTATTCGTTTTATACAATGGAAAAACTGTTGTATTATTATTGTATTTTATGCTTCTGGCATTGACCTTTAACTCGCTAGCTATTCGATCTGGTGGAGCAACACCCTAGAGTGAAGCCTAGGTTGCCCGGAACGTAGAAATGACCATATCTTTCACACTGGTGGCAACTATTCCTGATATACGATTGAAAAACTGTTGTATTTATATTGTACTTTATGCTTCTGGCGTTGACTTCTTATGCCCTAACCATTCGATCTGGTGAAACAACGCCCTAGAGTGAAGCCTTGTTTGCCAGGAACGTAGAAATGACCATAACTTTCACACTGGTTGCAATTATTCGTTATATACGATGGAAAAACTGATGTATTTATTTTGTATTTGGTGCTTCTGGCGTTGACTTCTTAGGCCGAAACTATTGGAACTGGTGGACCAACGCCCTGGAGTGAAGCATAGGTTGCCCGGAACGTAGAAATGATCATTACTTTCGCACTGGTTGCAATTATTCATGCTATACGATGGAAAAACTGTTGCATTTGTATTGTATTTTCTGCTTCTGGCTTCGACTTCTAAGTTCCTAGCTATTGGATCTGGTGGGGCAACGTCCATTAGTGAAGCGTATGCTGCCAGGAACATAGAAATCACCATAACTTTCACACTGGTTGCAATTATTCGTTTTATGCAATGGAAAAACTGTTGTATTATTATTGTATTTTATGCTTCTGGCGTTGACCTCTAACTCGCTAGCTATTCGACCTGGTGGAGCAACACCCTAGAGCGAAGCCTAGGTTGCGCGGAACGTAGAAATGACCATTACTTTCACACTGGCTGCAATTATTCCTGTTATACGATGGCAAAACTGTTGTATTATTATAGTATTTTACGCTTCTGGCGTTGAACTCTAAGACCCTAGCTATTCGTTCTGGTGGAGCAACACCCTAGAGCGAAGCCTAGGTTGCGCGGAACGTAGAAATGACCATTACTTTCACACTGGTTCCAATTATTCCTATTATACGATGGAAAAACTGTTGCATTTATTTTGTATTTTATGCTTCTGGCGTTGACGTCTTAGGCCCAAACTATTGGATCTGGTGGACCCACGCCCTAGAGTGAAGCCTAGGTTGCCCGGAACGTAGAAATGACGATATCTTTCACACTGGTTCCAATTATTCCTATTATACGATGTAAAAACTGTTGCATTTATTTTGTATTTTATGCTTCTGGCGTTGACGTCTTAGGCCCAAACTATTGGATCTGGTGGACCAACGCCCTAGAGTGAAGCCTAGGTAGCCCGGAACGTAGAAATGACGATATCTTTCACACTAGTGGCAATTATTCCTGATATACGATTGAAAAACTGTTGTATTTATATTGCACTTTATGCTTCTGGCGTTGACTTCTTATGCCCTAACCATTCGATCTGTTGAAACAACGCCCTAGAGTGAAGCCTGGTTTGCCCGGAACGTAGAAATGACCATCACTTTCACACTGGTTGCAATTACTCCGGCTATACGATGGACAAACTGTTGGATTTTTATTGTACTTTAAGATTCTGGCGTTGACTTATAAGGTCCTAGGTACTCTATCTCGTTGGGCAACGTCCAAGAGTGAAGCGTATGTTGCCCGAACCGTAGAAATGACCAATACTTTCACACTGGTTGCAATTATTCTTTTTATACGATGGAAAAACTGTTGTACTTTTATTGTATTTTATGCGTCTGGAGTTGTTTTCTAAGGCCGCAACTATTCGACCTGGTGGTGCAACATCCTAGAGTGAATCCTAGGTTGCCCGGAGCGTAGAAATGACCATCACTTTCACACTGGCTGCAATTATTCCTGTTATACGATGTAAAAACTGTTGCATATGTATTGTATTTTATGCTTCTGGCGATGACTTCTAAGGCCGTAGCAACTCGATGTGGTGGAGCAACGCCCGAGAGTGAAGCCTAGGTTGCCCGGAACGTAGAAATGACCATAACTTTCATACTGGTTGCAATTATTCGTTTTATACAATGGAAAAACTGTTCTATTTATTTAATATTTTATGCTGCTGGCGTTGATTTCTTACGCCCTAACTATTGGATCTGGTGGACTAACGCCGTAGAGTGAAGCCTAGGTTGGCAGGAACTTAGAAATGAACATCGCTTTCACACTGGGTGCAATTATTCCTGTTATACGATGGAAAAACTGTTGTATTTATATTGTATTTTATGCTTCTGGCGTTGTCTTTTAAGGCCCTAACTATTCGATCTAGTGGAGGAACGCCCTAGGGTGAAGCCCAGATTGCCCGGCCTTAGAAGTCAACGCGCGAAACATAAAACACAAAATAAACAGAACAGTTTTTCCGTTGTATAAATCGAATAATTGATACCAGTGTGAAAGTTATGGTCATTTCTACGTTCCGGGCAACCTAGGCTTCACCCTAGTGCGTTCTTCCACCAGATCGAATAGTTAAGGCCTAGGAAGTGAGCGCCAGAAGCATAAAATGCAATATAAATACAACAGTTTTTCCATCGTATAAAACGAATAATTGCAACCAGTGTGAAAGTTATGGTCATTTCTACGTTCCGGCCAACCTAGGCTTCACTCTAGGGCGTTGCCCCAACAGATCGAATACTTAGTGCCTTAGAAGTCAACGTCAGAAGCATAAAATACAATATAAATACAACAGTTTTTCCATCGTATAACAGGAATAATTGCAACCAGTTTGAAAGTTATGGTCATTTCAACTTTCCGGGCAATCTAGGCTTCACCCTAGGGCGTTGTTCCACCCGATCGAATAGTTAGGGCCTAAGAAGTGAACGCCAGAAGCATAAAATACAGTATAAATACAACAGTTTTTCCATCGTATAAAACGAATAATTGCAACCAGTGTGAAAGTTATGGTCATTTCTATGTTCCGGGCAACCTAAGCTTCACTCTAGGGCGTTGCTCCACCAGATCGAACAGTTAGTGACTTAGAAGTCAACGCCAGAAGCATAAAATACAATATAAACACAACAGTTTTTCCATCGTATAAAACGGATAATTGCAACCAGTATGAAAGTCATGGTCATTTCTGCGTTCCGGGAAACCAAGGCTTCACTCTAGGGCGTTGCTCCAACAGATCGGATAGTTGGGGCCTCAGAAGTCAACGCCAGAAGCATAAAATACAATATAAATACAACAGTTTTTCCATCCTATAAAACGAATAATTGCAACCACTATGAAAGTTATGGTCATTTCTACTATCCGGGCAACCAAGGCTTCACCCTAGGGCGTTGCTCCACCAGACCGAATAGTTAGGGCCTTAGAAGCCAATGCCAGAAGCATAAGGTACAATATAAATACAACAGCTTTTCCATCGTATAACAGGAACAATAGCAACCAGTGTGAAAGATATGGTCATTTCTACGTTCCGGGCAACCTAGGCGTCACTCTAAGGCGTTGCTCCACCAGATCGAATAGTTAGGGCCTAAGAAGTCAACGCCAGAAGCATAAAATACAATATAAATGCAACAGCTTTTCCATCGTATAAAATGACAAATTGCAAAGAGTGTGAAAGTAATGGACATTTCTACGTTCCGGGCAACATAGATTTCAATCTAGGGCGCTGCTCCACCAGATCGAATAGTTAGTGCGTTAGAAGTCAACGTCAGAAGCATAAAATACAGTATAAATACAACGGTTTTTCCATCGTATACAACGAATAATTGCAACCAGTATGAAAGTTATGGACATTTCTACTTTCCGGGCAACCTAGGCTTCACCCTAGGGCGATGCTCCACCAGATCGAATAGTTAGGGCCTTAGAAGTCAACGCGCGAAACATAAAACACAAAATAAATAGAACAGTTTTTCCATTGTATAAATCGAATAATTGCTACCAGTGTGAAAGTTATGGTCATGTCTACTTCCCGGGCAACCTAGGATTCACCCTAGGGCGTTGCTCCAACAGATTGAAAAGTTAGTGCCTAAGAAGTGAACGCCAGAAGCATAAAATACAATATAAATACAACAGTTTTTCCATCGCATAAACCGGATAATTGCAACCTGTATGAAAGTTATGGTCATTTCTACATTCCGGGCAACCTAGGATACACCCTAGGGCGTTGCTCCAACAGATTGAATAGTTAGTGCCTTAGAAGTCAACGCCCGAAGCATCAAATGCAATAAAAATACAACAGTTTTTCCATCATATAACAGGAGTAATTGCAACCAGTGTGAAAGTGATGGTCATTTCTACGTTCCGGGCACCCTAGGCTTCACTCTAGGGCGTTGCTCCACCAGATCGAATAGTTAGTGCGTTAGAAGTCAACGTCAGAAGCATAAAATATAGTATAAATACAACAGCTTTTCCATCGTATAAAACGAATAATTGCAACCAGTATGAAAGTTATGGACATTTCTACTTTCCGGGCAACATAGGCTTCACCCAAGGGCGATGCTCCACCAGATCGAATAGTTAGGGCCTTAGAAGTCAACGCGCGAAACATAAAACACAAAATAAATAGAACAGTTTTTCCATTGTATAAATCGAATAATTGCTAGCAGTGTGAAAGTTATGGTCATTTCTACGTTCCGGGCAACCTAGGCTTCACCCTAGTGCATTGTTCCACCAGATCGAATAGCTAAGGCCTAAGAAGTGAGCGCAAGAAGCATAAAATACAATATAAATACAACAGCTTTTCCATCGTATAAAACGAATAATTGCAACCAGTATGAAAGTTATGGACATTTCTACTTTCCGTGCAACCTAGGCTTCACTATAGGGCGTTGCTCCAACAGATTGAATAGTTAGGGCCTTAGAAGCCAACGCCCGAAGCATAGAATGCAATAAAAATACAACAGTTTTTCCACGTATAACAGGAATAATTGTAACCAGTTTGAAAGTGATGGTCATTTCTACGTTCCGGGCAACCTAGGCTTCACTCTAGGGCGTTGCTCCACCAGATCGAATAGTTAGGGAATAAGAAGTCAACACCAGGAGCATAAAATACAATATAAATACAACAAGTTTTCCATCCTATAATATGAATAATATCCACCAGTGTGAAGGTTATGGTCATTTCTATGTTCCGGGCAACCTAACCTTCACTCTAGGGCGTTGCTCCACCAGATCGAACAGTTAGTGCCTTAGAAGTCAACGCCAGAAGCATAAAATACAATATAAATACAACAGTTTTTCCATCGTACAAAACGAATAATTGCAACCAGTTTGAAAGTCATGGTCATTTCTACGTTCCAGGAAACCAAGGCTTCACTCTAGGGCGTTGCTCCAACAGATCGGATAGTTAGGGCCTCAGAAGTCAACGCCAGAAGCATAAAATACAATATAAATACAACAGTTTTTCCATCCTATAAAACGAATAATTGCAACCACCATGAAAGTTATGGTCATTTCTACTATCCGGGCAACCAAGGCTTCACCCTAGGGCGTTGCTCCACCAGATCGAATAGTTAGGGCCTTAGAAGTCAACGCCAGAAGCATAAGGTACAATATAAATACAACAGCTTTTCCATCGTATAACAGGAACAATACCAACCAGTGTGAAAGATATGGTCATTTCTACGTTCCGGGCAACCTAGGCGTCACTATAAGGCGTTGCTCCACCAGATCGAATAGTTAGAGCCTAAGAAGTCAACGCCAGAAGCATGAAATACAATATAAATGCAACAGTTTTTCCATCGTATAACAGGAATAATTGCTACCAGTTTGAAAGTTATGGACATTTCTACTTTCCGTTCAACCTAGGCTTCACTCTAGGGCGATGCTCCACCAGATCGAATTTTTAGGGCCTTAGAAGTCAACGGGCGAAACATAAAACACAAAATAAATAGAACAGTTTTTCCATCGTATAAATCGAATAATTGATACCAGTGTGAAAGTTATGGTCATTTCTACGTTCCGGGCAACCTAGGCTTCACTCTAGGGCGTTGCTCCGCCAGATCGAGTAGTTAGTGCCTTAGAAGTCAAAGCCCGAAACATAAAAAACATAATTAATAGAACAGTTTTTCCATTGTATAAATCGAATAATTGCTACAACTGTGAAAGTTATGGTCATCTCTACGTTCCGGGAAACCTAGGCTTCACCCTAGGGCGATGTTCCACCAGATCGAACAGTTACGGCCTAAGAAGTGAGCGCAAGAAGCATAAAATACAATATAAATACAACAGCTTTTCCATCGTATAAAACGTATAATTGCAACGAGTATGAAAGTTATGGTCATTTCTACTTTCCGGGCAACCTAGGCTTCACCCTAGGACGTTGTTCCACCCGATCTAATAGTTAGGGCCTAAGAAGTGAACGCCAGAAGCATAAAATACAATATAAATACAACAGTTTTTCCATCGTATAAAACGAATAATTGCAACCAGTGTGAAAGTTATGGTCATTTCTACGTTCCGGGCAATGTAGGCTTCACTCTAGGGCGTTGCTCCACCAGATCGAATAGTTAGGGCCTAAGAAGTCAGCGCCAGAAGCATAAAATACAATATAAATACAACAGGTTTTCCATCCTATAATATGAATAATTGCAACCTGTGTGAAAGTGATGGTCATTTCTTCGTTCCGGGCAATCTAGACTTCACTCTAGTGCGTTGTTCCACCAGATCGAATGGCTAACGCCTAAGAAGTGAACGCCAGAAGCATAAAATACAATATAAATACAACAGCTTTTCCATCGTATAAAACGTATAATTGCAACGAGTATGAAAGTTATGGTCATTTCTACTTTCCGGGCAAACTAGGCTTCACCCTAGGGCGTTGCTCCAACAGATTGGACAGTTAGGGCCTTGGAAGTCAACGCCCGAAGCATAAAATGCAACAAAAATGCAACAGTTTTTCCAACATATAACAGGGATAGTTGCAACCAGTTTGAAAGAGATGGTCATTTATACGTTCCGGGCAACCTAGGCGTCACTCTAAGGCGTTGCTCCACCAGATCGAAAAGTTAGGGCCCAAGAAGTCAATGCCAGAAGCATAAAATACAATATAAATGCAACAGCTTTTCCATCGTATAAAATGAATAATTGCAAAGAGGGTGAAAGTAATGGTCATTTCTACGTTTCGGGCAACCTAGGTTTCACTCTAGGGCGTTGCTCCACCAGATCGAATTGTTAGTGCGTTAGAAGTCAACGTCAGAAGCATAAAATACAGTATAAATACAACAGTTTTTCCATCGTATAAAACGAATAATTGCAACCAGTATGAAAGTTATGGACATTTCTACTTTCCGTTCAACCTAGGCTTCACCCTAGGGCGATGCTCCACCAGATCGAATTGTTAGGGCCTTAGAAGTCAACGGGCGAAACATAAAACACAAAATAAATAGAACAGTTTTTCCATCGTATAAATCGAATAATTGCTACCAGTGTGAAAGTTATGGTCATTTCTACGTTCCGGGCAACCTAGGCTTCACTCTAGGTTGTTGCTCCACCAGATCGAGTAGATAGTGCCTTAGAAGTCAACGCCCGAAACATAAAAAACAAAATTAATAGAACAGTTTTTCCGTTGTATAAATCGAATAATTGCTGCAACTGTGAAAGTTATGATCATCTCTACGTTCCAGGAACCTATGCTTCACCCTAGGGCGATGTTCCACCAGATCGAATGGTTAACGCCTAAGAAGTGAACGCCAGAAGCATAAAATACAATATAAATACAACAGCTTTTCCATCGTATAAAACGTATAATTGCAACGAGTATGAAAGTAATGGTCATTTCTACTTTCCGGGCAAACTAGGTTTCACCCTAGGGCGTTGCTCCAACAGATTGGACAGTTAGGGCCTTGGAAGTCAACGCCCGAAGCATAAAATGCAACAAAAATGCAACAGTTTTTCCAACATATAACAGGGATAGTTGCAACCAGTTTGAAAGAGATGGTCATTTATACGTTCCGGGCAACCTAGGCGTCACTCTAAGGCGTTGCTCCACCAGATCGAAAAGTTAGGGCCCAAGAAGTCAACGCCAGAAGCATAAAATACAATATAAATGCAACAGCTTTTCCATCGTATAAAATGAATAATTGCAAAGAGGGTGAAAGTAATGGTCATTTCTACGTTTCGGGCAACCTAGGTTTCACTCTAGGGCGTTGCTCCACCAGATCGAATTGTTAGGGCCTTAGAAGTCAACGGGCGAAACATAAAACACAAAATAAATAGAACAGTTTTTCCATCGTATAAATCGAATAATTGCTACCAGTGTGAAAGTTATGGTCATTTCTACGTTCCGGGCAACCTAGGCTTCACTCTAGGGCGTTGCTCCACCAGATCGAGTAGATAGTGCCTTAGAAGTCAACGCCCGAAACATAAAAAACAAAATTAATAGAACAGTTTTTCCGTTGTATAAATCGAATAATTGCTGCAACTGTGAAAGTTATGATCATCTCTACGTTCCAGGAACCTATGCTTCACCCTAGGGCGATGTTCCACCAGATCGAATAGTTAGGGCCTAAGAAGTGAGCGCAAGAAGCATAAAATACAATATAAATACAACAGCTTTTCCATCGTATAAAACGTATAATTGCAACGAGTATGAAAGTTATGGTCATTTCTACTTTCCGGGCAAACTAGGCTTCACCCTAGGGCGTTGCTCCAACAGATTGGACAGTTAGGGCCTTGGAAGTCAACGCCCGAAGCATAAAATGCAACAAAAATGCAACAGTTTTTCCAACATATAACAGGGATAGTTGCAACCAGTTTGAAAGAGATGGTCATTTATACGTTCCGGGCAACCTAGGCGTCACTCTAAGGCGTTGCTCCACCAGATCGAAAAGTTAGGGCCCAAGAAGTCAACGCCAGAAGCATAAAATACAATATAAATGCAACAGCTTTTCCATCGTATAAAATGAATAATTGCAAAGTGGGTGAAAGTAATGGTCATTTCTACGTTTCGGGCAACCTAGGTTTCACTCTAGGGCGTTGCTCCACCAGATCGAATAGATAGTGCGTTAGAAGTCAACGCCAGAAGCATAAAATACAGTATAAATACAACAGTTTTTCCATCGTATAAAACGAATAATTGCAACCAGTGTGAAAGTTATGGGCATTTCTACGTTCCGGGCAACCTAGGCTTCACTCTATGGCGTTGCTCCAACAGATTGAATAGTTAGGGCCTTAGAAGTCAACGCCCGAAGCATAAAATGCAATAAAAATACAACAGTTTTTCCATCGTATAAAACGAATAATTGCAACCAGTGTGAAAGTTATGGGCATTTCTACGTTCCGGGCAACCTAGGCTTCACTCTATGGCGTTGCTCCAACAGATCGAATAGTTAGGGCCTAAGAAGTGAACGCCAGAAGCATAAAATACAATATAAATACAACAGTTTTTCCATCGTATAAAACGAATAATTGCAACCAGTGTGAAAGTTATGGGCATTTCTACGTTCCGGGCAACCTAGGCATCACTCTAGGGCGTTGCTCCAACAGATCGAATAGTTGGTGCCTTAGAAGTCAACGTCAGAAGCAAAAAATACAATATAAATACAACAGTTTTTCCATCGTATAAAACGAATACTTGCAACCAGTATGAAAGTTATGGACATTTCTACTTTCCGTGCAACCTAGTCTTCACCCTAGGGCGTTGCTCCAACAGATTGAATAGTTAGGGCCTTAGAAGTCAACGCCCGAAGCATAAAATGCAATAAAAATACAACAGTTATTCCATCGTATAAGAGGAATAATTGTAACCAGTTTGAAAGTGATGGTGATTTCTACGTTCCTGGGCAACGTAGGCTTCACTCTAGGGCGTTGCTCCACCAGATCGAATAGTTAGGGCCTAAGAAGTCAACACCAGGAGCATAAAATACAATATAAATACAACAGGTTTTCCATTATATAATATGAATAATTGCAACCAGTGTGAAAGTGATGGTCATTTCTACGTTTCGAGCAACCTAGACTTCACTCTAGGGCGTTGTTCCACCAGATCGAATAGTTAGGGCCTAAGAAGTCAGCGCCCGAAGCATAAAATACAATATAAATATAACAGTTTTTCCATCGAATAAAACGAATAATAGCCACCACTGTGAAGGTTATGGTCATTTCTATGTTCCGGGCAACCTACGATTCACCCTAGGGCGCTGCTCCAACAGATTGAATAGTTAGTGCCTGAGAAGTCAACGCCCGAAGCATCAAATGCAATAAAAATACAACAGTTTTTCCATCATATAACAGGAGTAATTGCAACCAGTTTGAAAGTGATGGTCATTTCTACGTTCCGGGCACCCTAGGCTTCACTCTAGGGCGTTGCTCCACCGTATCGAATACTTAGTGCCTTAGAAGTCAACGCCAGAAGCATAAAATACAATATAAATACAACAGTTTTTCCATCGTATAAAACGAATAATTGCAACCAGTATGAAAGTTATGGACATTTCTACTTTCCGGGCAACCTAGGCTTCACCCTAGGGCGTTGCTCCAACAGACTGAATAGTTAGTGCCTTAGAAGTCAACGCCCGAAGCATAAAATGCAATAAAAATACAACAGTTTTTCCATCGTATAACAGGAATAATTGTAACCAGTTTGAAAGTGATGGTCATTTCTACGTTCCGGGCAACCTAGGCTTCACTCTATGGCGTAGCTCCACCAGATCGAATAGTTAGGGCCTAAGAAGTCAACACCAGGAGCATAAAATACAATATAAATAAAACAGGTTTTCTATCCTATAATATGAATAATTGCAACCAGTGTGAAAGTGATGGTCATTTCTACATTCCGTGCAACCTAGACTTCACTCTAGGGCGTGTTCCACCAGATCGAATAGTTAGGGCCTAAGAAGTCAGCGCCAGAAGCATAAAATACAATATAAATACAACAGGTTTTCCATCCTATAATATGAATAATTGCAACCTGTGTGAAAGTGATGGTCATTTCTTCGTTCCGGGCAATCTAGACTTCACTCTAGTGCGTTGTTCCACCAGATCGAATGGTTAAGGCCTAAGAAGTGAACGCCAGAAGCATAAAATACAATAGAAATACAACAGTTTTTCCATCGTATAAAAGGGATAATTGCTACCAGTATGAAAGTTATGGTCATTTCTACTTTCCGGGCAACCTACGATTCACCCTAGGGCGTTGCTCCAACAGATTGAATAGTTTGTGCCTGAGAAGTCAACGCCCGAAGCATCAAATGCAATAAAAATACAACAGTTTTTCCATCATATAACAGGAGTAATTGCAACCAGTTTGAAAGTGATGGTCATTTCTACGTTCCGGGCACCCTAGGCTTCACTCTAGGGCGTTGCTCCACCATATCGAATACTCAGTGCCTTAGAAGTCAACGCCAGAAGCATAAAATACAATATAAATACAACAGTTTTTCCATCGTATAGAACGAATAATTGCAACCAGTATGAAAGTTATGGACATTTCTACTTTCCGGACAACCTAGGCTTCACCCTAGGGCGTTGCTCCAACAGACTGAATAGTTAGTGCCTTAGAAGTCAACGCCCGAAGCATAAAATGCAATAAAAATACAACAGTCTTTCCATCGTATAACAGGAATAATTGTAACCAGTTTGAAAGTGATGGTCATTTCTACGTTCCGGGCAACCTAGGCTTCACTCTAGGGCGTTGCTCCACCAGATCGAATAGTTAGGGCCTAAGAAGTCAACACCAGGAGCATAAAATACAATATAAATAAAACAGGTTTTCCATCCTATAATATGAATAATTGCAACCAGTGTGAAAGTGATGGTCATTTCTACATTCCGTGCAACCTAGACTTCACTCTAGGGCGTGTTCCACCAGATCGAATAGTTAGGTCCTAAGAAGTCAGCGCCAGAAGCATAAAATACAATATAAATACAACAGGTTTTCCATCCTATAATATGAATAATTGCAACCTGTGTGAAAGTGATGGTCATTACTTCGTTCCGGGCAATCTAGACTTCACTCTAGTGCGTTGTTCCACCAGATCGAATGGTTAACGCCTAAGAAGTGAACGCCAGAAGCATAAAATACAATAGAAATACAACAGTTTTTCCATCGTATAAAAGGGATAATTGCAACCAGTATGAAAGTTATGGTCATTTCTACTTCCCGGGAAACCAAGGCTTCACTCTAGGGCGTTGCTCCAACAGATCGAATAGTTAGGGCCTCAGAAGTCAACGCCAGAAGCATAAAATACAATATAAATACAACAGTTTTTCAATCGTATAAAACGAATAATTGCAACCACTATGAAAGTTATGGTCATTTCTACTATCCGGGCAACCTAGGCTTCACCCTAGGGCGTTGCTCCACCAGATCGAATAGTTAGGGCCTTAGAAGTCAACACCAGAAGCATAAGGTACAATATAAATACAACAGCTTTTCCATCGTATAACAGGAACAGTAGCAACCAGTGTGAAAGATATGGTCATTTCTACGTTCCGGGCAACCTAGGTTTCACTCTAGGGCGTTGCTCCACCAGATCGAATAGTTAGTGCCTTAGAAGTCAACGTCACAAGCATAAAATACAGTATAAATACAACAGTTTTTCCATCGTATAAAACGAATAATTGCAACCAGTGTGAAAGTTATGGTCATTTCTACGTTCCGGGCAACCTAGGCTTCACTCTAGGGCGTTGCTCTACCAGCTCGAATGGTTGGTGCCTTAGAAGTCAACGTCAGAAGCTTAAAATACAATATAAATACAACAGCTTTTCCATCGTGTAAAACGAATAATTGCAACCAGTGTGAAAGTGATGGTCATTTCTACGTTCCGGGCAACCTAGGCTTCACCCTAGGGCGATGCTCCACCAGGTCGAATAGTTAGGGCCTTAGAAGTCAACGCGCGAAACATAAAACACAAAATAAATAGAACAGTTTTTCCATTGTATAAATCGAATAATTCCCACCAGTGTGAAAGCTGTGGTCATTTCTACGTTCCGGGCAGCCTAGGCTTCACCCTAGTGCGTTGTTCCACCAGATCTAATAGTTAAGGCCTAAGAAGTGAACGCCAGAAGCATAAAATACAATATAAATACAACAGCTTTTCCATCGTGTGAAACGGATAATTGCAACCAGTATGAATGTAATGGTCAAATCTACTTCCCGGGCAACCTAGGATTCACCCTAGGGCGTTGCTCCAACAGATTGAAAAGTTAGTGCCTAAGAAGTGAACGCCAGCAGCATTAAATACAATATAAATACAACAGTTTTTCCACCATATAACAGAAGTAATTGCAACCAGTTTGAAAGTGATGGTCATTTCTACGTTCCGGGCACCCTAGGCTTCACTCTAGGGCGTTGCTCGACCATATCGAATACATAGTGCCTTAGAAGTCAACGCCAGAAGCATAAAATACAATATAAATACAACAGTTTTTCCATCGTATAACAGGAATAATTGCAACCAGTTTGAAAGTTATGGTCATTTCTATTTTCCGGGCAACCTATGCTTCACCCAAGGGCGTTGTTCCACCCGATCGAATAGTTAGGGCCTAAGAAGTGAACGCCAGAAGCATATAATACAATATAAATACAACAGTTTTTCCATCGTATAAAACGAATAATTGCAGCCAGTGTGAAAGTTATGGTCATTTCTACGTTCCGGGCAACCTAGGCTTCACTCTAGGGCGTTGTTCCTACAGATCGAATAGTTGGTGCATTAGAAGTCAACGTCAGAAGCATAAAATACAATATAAATACAACAGTTTTTCCATCGTATAAAACGAACAATTGCAACCAGTATGAAAGTTATGGACATTTCTACTTTCCGGGCAGCCTAGGCTTCACCCTAGGGCGTTGCTCCAACAGATCGAATAGTTAGGGCCTTAGAAGTCAACACCAGGAGCATAAAATACAATATAAATACAACAGGTTTTCCATCCTATAATGTGAATAATTGCAACCTGTGTGAAAGTGATGGTCAGTTCTTCGTTCCGGGCAATCTAGACTTCACTCTAGTGCGTTGTTCCACCAGATCGAATGGTTAAGGCCTAAGAAGTGAACGCCAGAAGCATAAAATACAATATAAATACAACAGTTTTTCCATCGTATAAAACGGATAATTGCAACCAGTGTGAAAGTTATGGTCAATTCTACTTCCCGGGCAACCTAGGATTCACGCTAGGGCGTTGCTCCAACAGATTGAAAAGTTAGTGCCTAAGATGTGAACGCCAGAATCATAAAATACAATATAAATACAACAGTTTTTCCATCGCATAAACCGGATAATTTCAACCAGTATGAAAGCCATGGTCATTTCTACTTTCCGGGCAACCTAGGATTCACCCTAGGGCGTTGCTCCAACAGATTGAATAGTTAGTGCCTGAGAAGTCAACGCCCGAAGCATCAAATGCAATAAAAATACAACAGTTTTTCCATCATATAACAGGAGTAATTGCAACCCGTTTGAAAGTGATGGTCATTTCTACGTTCCGGGCACCCTAGGCTTCACTCTAGGGCGTTGCTCCACCATATCGAATACTCAGTGCCTTAGAAGTCAACGCCAGAAGCATAAAATGCAATAAAAATACAACAGTTTTTCCATCGTATAACAGGAATAATTGTAACCAGTTTGAAAGTGATGGTCATTTCTACGTTCCGGGCAACCTAGGCTTCACTCTAGGGCGTTGCTCCACCAGATCGAATAGTTAGGGCCTAAGAAGTCAACACCAGGAGCATAAAGTACAATATAAATAAAACAGGTTTTCCATCCTATAATATGAATAATTGCAACCAGTGTGAAGGTGATGGTCATTTCTACGTTCCGTGCAAGCTAGACTTCACTCTAGGGCGTGTTCCACCAGATCGAATAGTTAGGGCCTAAGAAGTCAGCGCCAGAAGCATAAAATACAATATAAATATAACAGTTTTTCCGTCGAATAAAACGAATAATAGCCACCAGTGTGAAAGATATGGTCATCTCTACGTTCCGGGCAACCTAGGCTTCACTCTAGGGCGTTGCTCCACCTGCTCGGATGGTTGGTGCCTTAGAAGTCAACGTCAGAAGCTTAAAATACAATATAAATACAACAGTTTTTCCATCGTATAAAACGGATAATTGCAACCAGTATGAAAGTAATGGTCATATCTACTTCCCGGGCAACCTAGGATTCACCCTAGGGCGTTGCTCCAACAGATTCAAAAGTTAGTGCCTCAGAAGTGAACGCCAGAAGCATTAAATACAGTATAAATACAACAGTTTTTCCATCGTATTAACCGGATAATTGCAACCAGTATGAAAGTTATTTTCATTTCCACTTTCCGGGCAACCTAGGATTCACCCTAGGGCGTTGCTCCAACAGATTGAATAGTTAGTGCCTTAGAAGTCAACGACCGAAGCATCAAATGCAATAAAAATACAACAGTTTTTCCATCATATAACAGGAGTCATTGCAACCAGTTTGAAAGTGATGGTCATTTCTACGTTCCGGGCACCCTAGGCTTCACCCTAGGGCGTTGCTCCACCATATCGAATACTTAGTGCCTTAGAAGTCAACGCCAGAAGCATAAAATACAATATAAATACAACAGTTTTTCCATCGTATAACAGGAATAATTGCAACCAGTTCGAAAGTTATGGTCATTTCTACTTTCCGGGCAACCTAGACTTCACCCTAGGGCGTTGTTCCACCCGATCGAATAGTTAGGGCTAAAAAGTGAACGCCGGAAGCATATAATACAATATAAATACAACAGTTTTTCCATCGTATAATACGAATAATTGCAACCAGTGTGAAAGTTATGGTCATTTCTACGTTCCGGGCAACCTAGGCTTCACTCTAGGGCGTTGTTCCTACAGGTCGAATAGTTGGTGACTTAGAAGTCAACGTCAGAAGCGTAAAATACAATATAAATACAACAGTTTTTCCATCGTATAAAACGAATAATTGCAACTAGTATGAAAGTTATGGACATTCCTACTTTCCGGGCAGCCTAGGCTTCACCCTAGGGCGTTGCTCCAACAGATTGAATAGTTAGGGCCTTAGAAGTCAACACCAGGAGCATAAAATACAATAAAAATACAACAGGTTTTCCATCCTATAATATGAATAATTGCAACCTGTAAGAAAGTGATGGTCATTTCTTCGTTCCGGGCAATCTAGACTTCACTCTAGTGCGTTGTTCCACCAGATCGAATGGTTAAGGCCTAAGAAGTGAACGCCAGAAGCATAAAATACAATATAAATGCAACAGTTTTTCCATCGTATAAAACGGATAATTGCAACCAGTATGAAAGTTATGGTCATTTCTACTTCCCGGGCAACCTAGGATTCACGCTAGGGCGTTGCTCCAACAGATTGAAAAGTTAGTGCCTAAGAAGTGAACGCCAGAATCATAAACCACAATATAAATACAACAGTTTTTCCATCGTATAAACCGGATAATTGCAACCAGTATGAAAGTTATGGTCATTTCTACTTTCCGGGCAACCTAGGATTCACCCTAGGGCGTTGCTCCACCAGATCGAATAGTTAGGGCCTTAGAAGTCAACGCCAGAAGCATAAGGTACATTATAAATACAACAGCTTTTCCATCGTATAACAGGAACAATACCAACCAGTGTGAAAGATATGGTCACTTCTACGTTCCGGGCAACCTAGGCGTCACTCTAAGGCGTCGCTCCACCAGATCGAATAGTTAGGGCCTAAGAGGTCAACGCCAGAAGCATAAAATACAATATAAATGCAACAGCTTTTCCAACGTATAAAATGAATAATTGCAAAGAGTGTGAAAGTAATGGTCATATCTACGTTCCGGGCAACCTAGGTTTCACTCTAGGGCGTTGCTCCACCAGATCGAATAGTTAGTGCCTTAGAAGTCAACGTCGGAAGCATAAAATACAGTATAAATACAACAGTTTTTCCATCGTATAAAACGAATAATTGCAACCAGTGTGAAAGTAATGGTCATTTCTACGTTCCGGGCAACCTAGGCTTCACTCTAGGGCGTTGCTCCACCTGCTCGAATGGTTGGTGCCTTAGAAGTCAACGTCAGAAGCTTAAAATACAATATAAATACAACTGTTTTTCCATCGTATAAAACGAATAATTGCAACCAGTGTGAAAGTGATCGTCATTTCTACCTTCCGGGCAACCTAGGCTTCACCCTAGGGCGTTGCTCCACCAGATCGAATAGTTAGGGCCTTAGAAGTCAACGCCAGAAGCATAAGGTACATTATAAATACAACAGCTTTTCCATCGTATAACAGGAACAATAGCAACCAGTGTGAAAGATATGGTCATTTCTACGTTCCGGGCAACCTAGGCGTCACTCTAAGGCGTTGCGCCACCAGATCGAATAGTTAGGGCCTAAGAAGTCAACGCCAGAAGCATAAAATACAATATAAATGCAACAGCTTTTCCATCGTATAAAATGAATAATTGCAAAGAGTTTAAATGTAATGGTCATTTCTACGTTCCGGGCAACCTAGGTTTCACTCTAGGGCGTTGCTCCACCAGACCGAATAGTTAGTGCCTTAGAAGTCAACGTCAGAAGCATAAAATACAGTATAAATACAACAGTTTTTCCATCGTATAAGACGAATAATTGCAACCTGTCCGAAAGTTATGGACATTTCAACTTTCCGGGCAACCTAGGCTTCACCCTAGGGCGATGCTCCACCAGATCGAATAGTTAGGACCTTAGAAGTCATCGCGCGAAACATAAAACACAAAATAAATAGAACAGTTTTTCCATTGTGTAAATCGAATAATTCCTACCAGTGTGAAAGTTATGGTCATTTCTACGTTCCGGGCAGCCTAGGCTTCACCCTAGTGCGTTGTTCCACCAGATCGAATTGTTAAGGCCTAAGAAGTGAGCGCCAGAAGCATAAAATTCAATATAAATACAACAGTTTTTCCATCGTATAAAACGGATAATTGCAACCAGTATGAAAGTAATGGTCATATCTACTTCCCGGGCAACCTAGGATTCACCCTAGGGCGTTGCTCCAACAGATTCAAAAGTTAGTGCCTCAGAAGTGAACGCCAGAAGCATTAAATACAATATAAATACAACAGTTTTTCCATCGTATTAACCGGATAATTGCAACCAGTATGAAAGTTATTTTCATTTCCACTTCCCGGGCAACCTAGGATTCACGCTAGGGCGTTGCTCCAACAGATTGAAAAGTTAGTGCCTAAGATGTGAACGCCAGAATCATAAAATACAATATAAATAAAACAGTTTTTCCATCGCATAAACCGGATAATTTCAACCAGTATGAAAGCTATGGTCATTTCTACTTTCCGGGCAACCTAGGATTCACCCTAGGGCGTTGCTCCAACAGATTGAATAGTTAGTGCCTGAGAAGTCAACGCCCGAAGCATCAAATGCAATAAAAATACAACAGTTTTTCCATCATATAACAGGAGTAATTGCAACCCGTTTGAAAGTGATGGTCATTTCTACGTTCCGGGCACCCTAGGCTTCACTCTAGGGCGTTGCTCCACCATATCGAATACTCAGTGCCTTAGAAGTCAACGCCCGAAGCATAAAATGCAATAAAAATACAACAGTTTTTCCATCGTATAACAGGAATAATTGTAACCAGTTTGAAAGTGATGGTCATTTCTACGTTCCGGGCAACCTAGGCTTCACTCTAGGGCGTTGCTCCACCAGATCGAATAGTTAGGGCCTAAGAAGTCAACACCAGGAGCATAAAGTACAATATAAATAAAACAGGTTTTCCATCCTATAATATGAATAATTGCAACCAGTGTGAAGGTGATGGTCATTTCTACGTTCCGTGCAACCTAGACTTCACTCTAGGGCGTGTTCCACCAGATCGAATAGTTAGGGCCTAAGAAGTCAGCGCCAGAAGCATAAAATACAATATAAATATAACAGTTTTTCCGTCGAATAAAACGAATAATAGCCACCAGTGTGAAAGATATGGTCATCTCTACGTTCCGGGCAACCTAGGCTTCACTCTAGGGCGTTGCTCCACCTGCTCGGATGGTTGGTGCCTTAGAAGTCAACGTCAGAAGCTTAAAATACAATATAAATACAACAGTTTTTCCATCGTATAAAACGGATAATTGCAACCAGTATGAAAGTAATGGTCATATCTACTTCCCGGGCAACCTAGGATTCACCCTAGGGCGTTGCTCCAACAGACTGAATAGTTAGTGCCTTAGAAGTCAACGACCGAAGCATCAAATGCAATAAAAATACAACAGTTTTTCCATCATATAACAGGAGTCATTGCAACCAGTTTGAAAGTGATGGTCATTTCTACGTTCCGGGCACCCTAGGCTTCACCCTAGGGCGTTGCTCCACCATATCGAATACTTAGTGCCTTAGAAGTCAACGCCAGAAGCATAAAATACAATATAAATACAACAGTTTTTCCATCGTATAACAGGAATAATTGCAACCAGTTCGAAAGTTATGGTCATTTCTACTTTCCGGGCAACCTAGACTTCACCCTAGGGCGTTGTTCCACCCGATCGAATAGTTAGGGCTAAAAAGTGAACGCCGGAAGCATATAATACAATATAAATACAACAGTTTTTCCATCGTATAATACGAATAATTGCAACCAGTGTGAAAGTTATGGTCATTTCTACGTTCCGGGCAACCTAGGCTTCACTCTAGGGCGTTGTTCCTACAGGTCGAATAGTTGGTGACTTAGAAGTCAACGTCAGAAGCGTAAAATACAATATAAATACAACAGTTTTTCCATCGTATAAAACGAATAATTGCAACTAGTATGAAAGTTATGGACATTCCTACTTTCCGGGCAGCCTAGGCTTCACCCTAGGGCGTTGCTCCAACAGATTGAATAGTTAGGGCCTTAGAAGTCAACACCAGGAGCATAAAATACAATAAAAATACAACAGGTTTTCCATCCTATAATTTGAATAATTGCAACCTGTAAGAAAGTGATGGTCATTTCTCCGTTCCGGGCAATCTAGACTTCACTCTAGTGCGTTGTTCCACCAGATCGAATGGTTAAGGCCTAAGAAGTGAACGCCAGAAGCATAAAATACAATATAAATGCAACAGTTTTTCCATCGTATAAAACGGATAATTGCAACCAGTATGAAAGTTATGGTCATTTCTACTTCCCGGGCAACCTAGGATTCACGCTAGGGCGTTCCTCCAACAGATTGTAAAGTTAGTGCCTAAGAAGTGAACGCCAGAATCATAAACCACAATATAAATACAACAGTTTTTCCATCGTATAAACCGGATAATTGCAACCAGTATGAAAGTTATGGTCATTTCTACTTTCCGGGCAACCTAGGATTCACCCTAGGGCGTTGCTCCACCAGATCGAATAGTTAGGGCCTTAGAAGTCAACGCCAGAAGCATAAGGTACATTATAAATACAACAGCTTTTCCATCGTATAACAGGAACAATACCAACCAGTGTGAAAGATATGGTCACTTCTACGTTCCGGGCAACCTAGGCGTCACTCTAAGGCGTCGCTCCACCAGATCGAATAGTTAGGGCCTAAGAGGTCAACGCCAGAAGCATAAAATACAATATAAATGCAACAGCTTTTCCAACGTATAAAATGAATAATTGCAAAGAGTGTGAAAGTAATGGTCATATCTACGTTCCGGGCAACCTAGGTTTCACTCTAGGGCGTTGCTCCACCAGATCGAATAGTTAGTGCCTTAGAAGTCAACGTCGGAAGCATAAAATACAGTATAAATACAACAGTTTTTCCATCGTATAAAACGAATAATTGCAACCAGTGTGAAAGTAATGGTCATTTCTACGTTCCGGGCAACCTAGGCTTCACTCTAGGGCGTTGCTCCACCTGCTCGAATGGTTGGTGCCTTAGAAGTCAACGTCAGAAGCTTAAAATACAATATAAATACAGCTGTTTTTCCATCGTATAAAACGAATAATTGCAACCAGTATGAAAGTGATCGTCATTTCTACGTTCCGGGCAACCTAGGCTTCACCCTAGGGCGTTGCTCCACCAGATCGAATAGTTAGGGCCTTAGAAGTCAACGCCAGAAGCATAAGGTACATTATAAATACAACAGCTTTTCCATCGTATAACAGGAACAATAGCAACCAGTGTGAAAGATATGGTCATTTCTACGTTCCGGGCAACCTAGGCGTCACTCTAAGGCGTTGCGCCACCAGATCGAATAGTTAGGGCCTAAGAAGTCAACGCCAGAAGCATAAAATACAATATAAATGCAACAGCTTTTCCATCGTATAAAACGAATAATTGCAAAGAGTTTAAATGTAATGGTCATTTCTACGTTCCGGGCAACCTAGGTTTCACTCTAGGGCGTTGCTCCACCAGACCGAATAGTTAGTGCCTTAGAAGTCAACGTCAGAAGCATAAAATACAGTATAAATACAACAGTTTTTCCATCGTATAAGACGAATAATTGCAACCTGTCCGAAAGTTATGGACATTTCTACTTTCCGGGCAACCTAGGCTTCACCCTAGGGCGATGCTCCACCAGATCGAATAGTTAGGACCTTAGAAGTCATCGCGCGAAACATAAAACACAAAGTAAATAGGACAGTTTTTCCATTGTGTAAATCGAATAATTCCTACCAGTGTGAAAGTTATGGTCATTTCTACGTTCCGGGCAGCCTAGGCTTCACCCTAGTGCGTTGTTCCACCAGATCGAATAGTTAAGGCCTAAGAAGTGAGCGCCAGAAGCATAAAATTCAATATAAATACAACAGTTTTTCCATCGTATAAAACGGATAATTGCAACCAGTATGAAGGTAATGGTCATATCTACTTCCCGGGCAACCTAGGATTCACCCTAGGGCGTTGCTCCAACAGATTCAAAAGTTAGTGCCTCAGAAGTGAACGCCAGAAGCATTAAATACAATATAAATACAACAGTTTTTCCATCGTATTAACCGGATAATTGCAACCAGTATGAAAGTTATTTTCATTTCCACTTTCCGGGCAACCTAGGATTCACCCTAGGGCGTTGCTCCAACAGATTGAATAGTTAGTGCCTTAGAAGTCAACGACCGAAGCATCAAATGCAATAAAAATACAACAGTTTTTCCATCATATAACAGGAGTAATTGCAACCAGTTTGAAAGTGATGGTCACTTCTACGTTCCGGGCAACCTAGGCGTCACTCTAAGGCGTCGCTCCACCAGATCGAATAGTTAGGGCCTAAGAAGTCAACGCCAGAAGCATAAAATACAATATAAATGCAACAGCTTTTCCAACGTATAAAATGAATAATTGCAAAGAGTGTGAAAGTAATGGTCATTTCTACGTTCCGGGCAACCTAGACTTCACCCTAGGGCGTTGTTCCACCCGATCGAATAGTTAGGGCTAAAAAGTGAACGCCGGAAGCATATAATACAATATAAATACAACAGTTTTTCCATCGTATAATACGAATAATTGCAACCAGTGTGAAAGTTATGGTCATTTCTACGTTCCGGGCAACCTAGGCTTCACTCTAGGGCGTTGTTCCTACAGGTCGAATAGTTGGTGACTTAGAAGTCAACGTCAGAAGCGTAAAATACAATATAAATACAACAGTTTTTCCATCGTATAAAACGAATAATTGCAACTAGTATGAAAGTTATGGACATTCCTACTTTCCGGGCAGCCTAGGCTTCACCCTAGGGCGTTGCTCCAACAGATTGAATAGTTAGGGCCTTAGAAGTCAACACCAGGAGCATAAAATACAATAAAAATACAACAGGTTTTCCATCCTATAATTTGAATAATTGCAACCTGTAAGAAAGTGATGGTCATTTCTTCGTTCCGGGCAATCTAGACTTCACTCTAGTGCGTTGTTCCACCAGATCGAATGGTTAAGGCCTAAGAAGTGAACGCCAGAAGCATAAAATACAATATAAATGCAACAGTTTTTCCATCGTATAAAACGGATAATTGCAACCAGTATGAAAGTTATGGTCATTTCTACTTCCCGGGCAACCTAGGATTCACGCTAGGGCGTTCCTCCAACAGATTGAAAAGTTAGTGCCTAAGAAGTGAACGCCAGAATCATAAACCACAATATAAATACAACAGTTTTTCCATCGTATAAACCGGATAATTGCAACCAGTATGAAAGTTATGGTCATTTCTACTTTCCGGGCAACCTAGGATTCACCCTAGGGCGTTGCTCCACCAGATCGAATAGTTAGGGCCTTAGAAGTCAACGCCAGAAGCATAAGGTACATTATAAATACAACAGCTTTTCCATCGTATAACAGGAACAATACCAACCAGTGTGAAAGATATGGTCACTTCTACGTTCCGGGCAACCTAGGCGTCACTCTAAGGCGTCGCTCCACCAGATCGAATAGTTAGGGCCTAAGAGGTCAACGCCAGAAGCATAAAATACAATATAAATGCAACAGCTTTTCCAACGTATAAAATGAATAATTGCAAAGAGTGTGAAAGTAATGGTCATATCTACGTTCCGGGCAACCTAGGTTTCACTCTAGGGCGTTGCTCCACCAGATCGAATAGTTAGTGCCTTAGAAGTCAACGTCGGAAGCATAAAATACAGTATAAATACAACAGTTTTTCCATCGTATAAAACGAATAATTGCAACCAGTGTGAAAGTAATGGTCATTTCTACGTTCCGGGCAACCTAGGCTTCACTCTAGGGCGTTGCTCCACCTGCTCGAATGGTTGGTGCCTTAGAAGTCAACGTCAGAAGCTTAAAATACAATATAAATACAGCTGTTTTTCCATCGTATAAAACGAATAATTGCAACCAGTGTGAAAGTGATCGTCATTTCTACGTTCCGGGCAACCTAGGCTTCACCCTAGGGCGTTGCTCCACCAGATCGAATAGTTAGGGCCTTAGAAGTCAACGCCAGAAGCATAAGGTACATTATAAATACAACAGCTTTTCCATCGTATAACAGGAACAATAGCAACCAGTGTGAAAGATATGGTCATTTCTACGTTCCGGGCAACCTAGGCGTCACTCTAAGGCGTTGCGCCACCAGATCGAATAGTTAGGGCCTAAGAAGTCAACGCCAGAAGCATAAAATACAATATAAATGCAACAGCTTTTCCATCGTATAAAACGAATAATTGCAAAGAGTTTAAATGTAATGGTCATTTCTACGTTCCGGGCAACCTAGGTTTCACTCTAGGGCGTTGCTCCACCAGACCGAATAGTTAGTGCCTTAGAAGTCAACGTCAGAAGCATAAAATACAGTATAAATACAACAGTTTTTCCATCGTATAAGACGAATAATTGCAACCTGTCCGAAAGTTATGGACATTTCTACTTTCCGGGCAACCTAGGCTTCACCCTAGGGCGATGCTCCACCAGATCGAATAGTTAGGACCTTAGAAGTCATCGCGCGAAACATAAAACACAAAGTAAATAGGACAGTTTTTCCATTGTGTAAATCGAATAATTCCTACCAGTGTGAAAGTTATGGTCATTTCTACGTTCCGGGCAGCCTAGGCTTCACCCTAGTGCGTTGTTCCACCAGATCGAATAGTTAAGGCCTAAGAAGTGAGCGCCAGAAGCATAAAATTCAATATAAATACAACAGTTTTTCCATCGTATAAAACGGATAATTGCAACCAGTATGAAGGTAATGGTCATATCTACTTCCCGGGCAACCTAGGATTCACCCTAGGGCGTTGCTCCAACAGATTCAAAAGTTAGTGCCTCAGAAGTGAACGCCAGAAGCATTAAATACAATATAAATACAACAGTTTTTCCATCGTATTAACCGGATAATTGCAACCAGTATGAAAGTTATTTTCATTTCCACTTTCCGGGCAACCTAGGATTCACCCTAGGGCGTTGCTCCAACAGATTGAATAGTTAGTGCCTTAGAAGTCAACGACCGAAGCATCAAATGCAATAAAAATACAACAGTTTTTCCATCATATAACAGGAGTAATTGCAACCAGTTTGAAAGTGATGGTCACTTCTACGTTCCGGGCAACCTAGGCGTCACTCTAAGGCGTCGCTCCACCAGATCGAATAGTTAGGGCCTAAGAAGTCAACGCCAGAAGCATAAAATACAATATAAATGCAACAGCTTTTCCAACGTATAAAATGAATAATTGCAAAGAGTGTGAAAGTAATGGTCATTTCTACGTTCCGGGCAACCTAGGTTTCACTCTAGGGCGTTGCTCCACCAGGTGGAATAGTTAGTGCCTTAGAAGTCAACGTCGGAAGCATAAAATACAGTATAAATACAACAGTTTTTCCATCGTATAAAACGAATAATTGCAACCAGTGTGAAAGTAATGGTCATTTCTACGTTCCGGGCAACCTAGGCTTCACTCTAGGGCGTTGCTCCACCTGCTCGGATGGTTGGTGCCTTAGAAGTCAACGTCAGAAGCTTAAAATACAATATAAATACAACAGTTTTTCCATCGTATAAAACGAATAATTGCAACCAGTGTGAAAGTGATCGTCATTTCTACGTTCCGGGCAACCTAGGCTTCACCCTAGGGCGTTGCTCCACCAGATCGAATAGTTAGGGCCTTAGAAGTCAACGCCAGAAGCATAAGGTACATTATAAATACAACAGCTTTTCCATCGTACAACAGGAACAATAGCAACCAGTGTGAAAGATATGGTCATTTCTACGTTCCGGGCAACCTAGGCGTCACTCTAAGGCGTTGAGCCACAAGATCGAATAGTTAGGGCCTAAGAAGTCAACGCCAGAAGCATAAAATACAATATAAATGCAACAGCTTTTCCATCGTATAAAATGAATAATTGCAAAGAGTTTAAATGCAATGGTCATTTCTACGTTCCGGGCAACCTAGGTTTCACTCTAGGGCGTTGCTCCACCAGACCGAATAGTTAGTGCCTTAGAAGTCAACGTCAGAAGCATAAAATACAGTATAAATACAACAGTTTTTCCATCGTATAAAACGAATAATTGCAACCTGTCCGAAAGTTATGGACATTTCTACTTTCCGGGCAACCTAGGCTTCACCCTAGGGCGATGCTCCACCAGATCGTATAGTTAGCGCCTTAGAAGTCATCGCGCGAAACATAAAACACAAAATAAATAGAACAGTTTTTCCATTGTGTAAATCGAATAATTCCTACCAGTGTGAAAGTTATGGTCATTTCTACGTTCCGGGCAGCCTAGGCTTCACCCTAGTGCGTTGTTCCACCAGATCGAATAGTTAAGGCCTAAGAAGTGAGCGCCAGAAGCATAAAATACAATATAAATACAACAGTTTTTCCATCGTATAAAACGGATAATTGCAACCAGTATGAAAGTAATGGTCATATCTACTTCCCGGGCAACCTAGGATTCACCCTAGGGCGTTGCTCCAACAGATTCAAAAGTTAGTGCCTCAGAAGTGAACGCCAGAAGCATTAAATACAATATAAATACAACAGTTTTTCCATCGTATTAACCGGATAATTGCAACCAGTATGAAAGTTATTTTCATTTCCACTTTCCGGGCAACCTAGGATTCACCCTAGGGCGTTGCTCCAACAGATTGAATAGTTAGTGCCTGAGAAGTCAACGACCGAAGCATCAAATGCAATAAAAATACAACAGTTTTTCCATCATATAACAGGAGTCATAGCAACCAGTTTGAAAGTGATTGTCATTTCTACGTTCCGGGCACCCTAGGCTTCACCCTAGGGCGTTGCTCCACCATATCGAATACTTAGTGCCTTAGAAGTCAACGCCAGAAGCATAAAATACAATATAAATACAACAGTTTTTCCATCGTATAACAGGAATAATTGCAACCAGTTTGAAAGTTATGGTCATTTCTACTTTCCGGGCAACCTATGCTTCACCGTAGGGCGTGTTCCACCAGATCGAATAGTTATAGCCTAGGAAGTCATCGCCAGAAGCATAAAATACAATATAAATATAACAGTTTTTCCGTCGAATAAAACGAATAATAGCCACCAGTGTGAAGGTTGTTGTCATTTCTATGTTCCGGGCAACCTAAGCTTCACTCTAGGGCGCTGGTCCACCAGATCGAACAGTTAGTGCCTTAGAAGTCAACGCCAGAATCATAAAATACAATATAAATACAACAGTTTTTCCATCGTATAACAGGAATAATTGCAACCAGTTCGAAAGTTATGGTCATTTCTACTTTCCGGGCAACCTAGACTTCACCCTAGGGCGTTGTTCCACCCGATCGAATAGTTAGGGCCTAAAAAGTGAACGCCAGAAGCATATAATAAAATATAAATACAACAGTTTTTCCATCGTATAAAACGGATAATTGCAACCAGTATGAAAGTTATGGTCATTTCTACTTCCCGGGCAACCTAGGATTCACGCTAGGGCGTTGCTCCAACAGATTGAAAAGTTAGTGCCTAAGAAGTGAACGCCAGAATCATAAAATACAATATAAATACAACAGTTTTTCCATCGCATAAACCGGATAATTTCAACCAGTATGAAAGCTATGGTCATTTCTACTTTCCGGGCAACCTAGGATTCACCCTAGGGCGTTGCTCCAACAGATTGAATAGTTAGTGCCTGAGAAGTCAACGCCAGAAGCATCAAATGCAATAAACATACAACAGTTTTTCCATCATATAACAGGAGTAATTGCAACCCGTTTGAAAGTGATGGTCATTTCTACGTTCCGGGCACCCAAGGCTTCACTCTAGGGCGTTGCTCCACCATATCGAATACTCAGTGCCTTAGAAGTCAACGCCCGAAGCATAAAATGCAATAAAAATACAACAGTTTTTCCATCGTATATCAGGAATAATTGTAACCAGTTTGAAAGTGATGGTCATTTCTACGTTCCGGGCAACCTAGGCTTCACTCTAGGGCGTTGCTCCACCAGATCGAATAGTTAGGGCCTAAGAAGTCAACATCAGGAGCATAAAGTACAATATAAATAAAACAGGTTTTCCATCCTATAATATGAATAATCGCAACCAGTGTGAAGGTGATGGTCATTTCTACGTTCCGTGCAACCTAGACTTCACTCTAGGGCGTGTTCTACCAGATCGAATAGTTAGGGCCTAAGAAGTCAGCGCCAGAAGCATAAAATACAATATAAATATAACAGTTTTTCCGTCGAATAAAACGAATAATAGCCACCAGTGTGAAAGATATGGTCATCTCTACGTTCCGGGCAACCTAGGCTTCACTCTAGGGCGTTGCTCCACCAGCTCGAATGGTTGGTGCCTTAGAAGTCAAAGTCAGAAGCTTAAAATACAATATAAATACAACAGTTTTTCCATCGTATAAAACGAATAATTGCAACCAGTGTGAAAGTGATGGTCATTTCTACGTTCCGGGCAACCTAGGCTTCACCCTAGGGCGTTGCTCCACCAGATCGAATAGTTAGGGCCTTAGAAGTCAACGCCAGAAGCATAAGGTACATTATAAATACAACAGCTTTTCCATCGTATAACAGGAACAATAGCAACCAGTGTGAAAGATATGGTCATTTCTACGTTCCGGGCAACCTAGGCGTCACTCTGAGGCGTTGCGCCACCAGATCGAATAGTTAGGGCCTAAGAAGTCAACGCCAGAAGCATAAAATACAATATAAATGCAACAGCTTTTCCATCGTATAAAATGAATAATTGCAAAGAGTTTAAAAGTAATGGTCATTTCTACGTTCCGGTCAACCTAGGTTTCACTCTAGGGCGATGCTCCACCAGACCGAATAGTTAGTGCCTTAGAAGTCAACGTCAGAAGCATAAAATACAGTATAAATACAACAGTTTTTCCTTCGTATAAAACGAATAATTGCAACCTGTCCGAAAGTTATGTACATTTCTACTTTCCGGGCAACCTAGGCTTCACCCTAGGGCGATGCTCCACCAGATCGAATAGTTAGGACCTTAGAAGTCATCGCGCGAAACATAAAACACAAAATAAATAGAACAGTTTTCCCATTGTGTAAATCGAATAATTCCTACCAGTGTGAAAGTTATGGTCATTTCCACTTTCCGGGCAACCTAGGATTCACCCTAGGGCGTTGCTCCAACAGATTGAATAGTTAGTGCCTTAGAAGTCAACGACCGAAGCATCAAATGCAATAAAAATACAACAGTTTTTCCATCATATAACAGGAGTAATTGCAACCAGTTTGAAAGTGATGGTCATTTCTACGTTCCGGGCAACCTAGGCGTCACTCTAAGGCGTCGCTCCACCAGATCGAATAGTTAGGGCCTAAGAAGTCAACGCCAGAAGCATAAAATACAATATAAATGCAACAGCTTTTCCAACGTATAAAATGAATAATTGCAAAGAGTGTGAAAGTAATGGTCATTTCTACGTTCCGGGCAACCTAGGTTTCACTCTAGGGCGTTGCTCCACCAGATCGAATAGTTAGTGCCTTAGAAGTCAACGTCGGAAGCATAAAATACAGTATAAATACAACAGTTTTTCCATCGCATAAAACGAATAATTGCAACCAGTGTGAAAGTAATGGTCATTTCTACGTTCCGGGCAACCTAGGCTTCACCCTAGGGCGATGCTCCACCAGATCGAATAGTTAGGGCCTTAGAAGTCATCGCGCGAAACATAAAACACAAAATAAATAGAACAGTTTTTCCATTGTGTAAATCGAATAATTCCTACCAGTGTGAAAGTTATGGTCATTTCTACGTTCCGGGCAGCCTAGGCTTCACCCTAGTGCGTTCTTCCACCAGATCGAATAGTTATGGCCTAAGAAGTGAGCGCCAGAAGCATAAAATACAATATAAATACAACAGTTTTTCCATCGTATAAAACGGATAATTGCAACCAGTATGAAAGTAATGGTCATATCTACTTCCCGGGCAACCTAGGATTCACCCTAGGGCGTTGCTCCAACAGATTCAAAAGTTAGTGCCTCAGAAGTGAACGCCAGAAGCATTAAATACAATATAAATACAACAGTTTTTCCATCGTATTAACCGGATAATTGCAACCAGTATGAAAGTTATTTTCATTTCCACTTTCCGGGCAACCTAGGATTCACCCTAGGGCGTTGCTCCAACAGATTGAATAGTTAGTGCCTTAGAAGTCAACGACCGAAGCATCAAATGCAATAAAAATACAACAGTTTTTCCATCATATAACAGGAGTAATTGCAACCAGTTTGAAAGTGATGGTCATTTCTACGTTCCGGGCAACCTAGGCGTCACTCTAAGGCGTCGCTCCACCAGATCGAATAGTTAGGGCCTAAGAAGTCAACGCCAGAAGCATAAAATACAATATAAATGCAACAGCTTTTCCAACGTATAAAATGAATAATTGCAAAGAGTGTGAAAGTAATGGTCATTTCTACGTTCCGGGCAACCTAGGTTTCACTCTAGGGCGTTGCTGCACCAGATCGAATAGTTAGTGCCTTAGAAGTCAACGTCGGAAGCATAAAATACAGTATAAATACAACAGTTTTTCCATCGCATAAAACGAATAATTGCAACCAGTGTGAAAGTAATGGTCATTTCTACGTTCCGGGCAACCTAGGCTTCACCCTAGGGCGATGCTCCACCAGATCGAATAGTTAGGGCCTTAGAAGTCATCGCGCGAAACATAAAACACAAAATAAATAGAACAGTTTTTCCATTGTGTAAATCGAATAATTCCTACCAGTGTGAAAGTTATGGTCATTTCTACGTTCCGGGCAGCCTAGGCTTCACCCTAGTGCGTTGTTCCACCAGATCGAATAGTTATGGCCTAAGAAGTGAGCGCCAGAAGCATAAAATACAATATAAATACAACAGTTTTTCCATCGTATAAAACGGATAATTGCAACCAGTATGAAAGTAATGGTCATATCTACTTCCCGGGCAACCTAGGATTCACCCTAGGGCGTTGCACCAACAGATTCAAAAGTTAGTGCCTCAGAAGTGAACGCCAGAAGCATTAAATACAATATAAATACAACAATTTTTCCATCGTATTAACCGGATAATTGCAACCAGTATGAAAGTTATTTTCATTTCCACTTTCCGGGCAACCTAGGATTCACCCTAGGGCGTTGCTCCAACAGATTGAATAGTTAGTGCCTTAGAAGTCAACGACCGAAGCATCAAATGCAATTAAAATACAACAGTTTTTCCATCATATAACAGGAGTAATTGCAACCAGTTTGAAAGTGATGGTCATTTCTACGTTCCGGGCAACCTAGGCGTCACTCTAAGGCGTCGCTCCACCAGATCGAATAGTTAGGGCCTAAGAAGTCAACGCCAGAAGCATAAAATACAATATAAATGCAACAGCTTTTCCAACGTATAAAATGAATAATTGCAAAGAGTGTGAAAGTAATGGTCATTTCTACGTTCCGGGCAACCTAGGTTTCACTCTAGGGCGTTGCTCCACCAGATCGAATAGTTAGTGCCTTAGAAGTCAACGTCGGAAGCATAAAATACAGTATAAATACAACAGTTTTTCCATCGCATAAAACGAATAATTGCAACCAGTGTGAAAGTAATGGTCATTTCTACGTTCCGGGCAACCTAGGCTTCACCCTAGGGCGATGCTCCACCACATCGAATAGTTAGGGCCTTAGAAGTCATCGCGCGAAACATAAAACACAAAATAAATAGAACAGTTTTTCCATTGTGTAAATCGAATAATTCCTACCAGTATGAAAGTTATGGTCATTTCTACGTTCCGGGCAGCCTAGGCTTCACCCTAGTGCGTTGTTCCACCAGATCGAATAGTTATGGCCTAAGAAGTGAGCGCCAGAAGCATAAAATACAATATAAATACAACAGTTTTTCCATCATATAAAACGGATAATTGCAACCAGTATGAAAGTAATGGTCATATCTACTTCCCGGGCAACCTAGGATTCACCCTAGGGCGTTGCTCCAACAGATTCAAAAGTTCGTGCCTCAGAAGTGAACGCCAGGAGCATAAAATACAATAAAAATACAACAGGTTTTCCATCCTATAATATGAATAATTGCAACCTGTAAGAAAGTGATGGTCATTTCTTCGTTCCGGGCAATCTAGACTTCACTCTAGTGCGTTGTTCCACCAGATCGAATGGTTAAGGCCTAAGAAGTGAACGCCAGAAGCATAAAATACAATATAAATGCAACAGTTTTTCCATCGTATAAAACGGATAATTGCAACCAGTATGAAAGTTATGGTCATTTCTACTTCCCGGGCAACCTAGGATTCACGCTAGGGCGTTGCTCCAACAGATTGAAAAGTTAGTGCCTAAGAAGTGAACGCCAGAATCATAAACCACAATATAAATACAACAGTTTTTCCATCGTATAAACCGGATAATTGCAACCAGTATGAAAGTTATGGTCATTTCTACTTTCCGGGCAACCTAGGATTCACCCTAGGGCGTTGCTCCACCAGATCGAATAGTTAGGGCCTTAGAAGTCAACGCCAGAAGCATAAGGTACATTATAAATACAACAGCTTTTCCATCGTATAACAGGAACAATACCAACCAGTGTGAAAGATATGGTCACTTCTACGTTCCGGGCAACCTAGGCGTCACTCTAAGGCGTCGCTCCACCAGATCGAATAGTTAGGGCCTAAGAGGTCAACGCCAGAAGCATAAAATACAATATAAATGCAACAGCTTTTCCAACGTATAAAATGAATAATTGCAAAGAGTGTGAAAGTAATGGTCATATCTACGTTCCGGGCAACCTAGGTTTCACTCTAGGGCGTTGCTCCACCAGATCGAATAGTTAGTGCCTTAGAAGTCAACGTCGGAAGCATAAAATACAGTATAAATAAAACAGTTTTTCCATCGTATAAAACGAATAATTGCAACCAGTGTGAAAGTAATGGTCATTTCTACGTTCCGGGCAACCTAGGCTTCACTCTAGGGCGTTGCTCCACCTGCTCGAATGGTTGGTGCCTTAGAAGTCAACGTCAGAAGCTTAAAATACAATATAAATACAACAGTTTTTCCATCGTATAAAACGAATAATTGCAACCAGTGTGAAAGTGATCGTCATTTCTACGTTCCGGGCAACCTAGGCTTCACCCTAGGGCGTTGCTCCACCAGATCGAATAGTTAGGGCCTTAGAAGTCAACGCCAGAAGCATAAGGTACATTATAAATACAACAGCATTTCCATCGTATAACAGGAACAATAGCAACCAGTGTGAAAGATATGGTCATTTCTACGTTCCGGGCAACCTAGGCGTCACTCTAAGGCGTTGCGCCACCAGATCGAATAGTTAGGGCCTAAGAAGTCAACGCCAGAAGCATAAAATACAATATAAATGCAACAGCTTTTCCATCGTATAAAATGAATAATTGCAAAGAGTTTAAATGTAATGGTCATTTCTACGTTCCGGGCAACCTAGGTTTCACTCTAGGGCGTTGCTCCACCAGACCGAATAGTTAGTGCCTTAGAAGTCAACGTCAGAAGCATAAAATACAGTATAAATACAACAGTTTTTCCATCGTATAAGACGAATAATTGCAACCTGTCCGAAAGTTATGGACATTTCTACTTTCCGGGCAACCTAGGCTTCACCCTAGGGCGATGCTCCACCAGATCGAATAGTTAGGACCTTAGAAGTCATCGCGCGAAACATAAAACACAAAATAAATAGAACAGTTTTTCCATTGTGTAAATCGAATAATTCCTACCAGTGTGAAAGTTATGGTCATTTCTATGTTCCGGGCAGCCTAGGCTTCACCCTAGTGCGTTGTTCCACCAGATCGAATAGTTAAGGCCTAAGAAGTGAGCGCCAGAAGCATAAAATTCAATATAAATACAACAGTTTTTCCATCGTATAAAACGGATAATTGCAACCAGTATGAAAGTAATGGTCATATCTACTTCCCGGGCAACCTAGGATTCACCCTAGGGCGTTGCTCCAACCCGATTCAAAAGTTAGTGCCTCAGAAGTGAACGCCAGAAGCATTAAATACAATATAAATACAACAGTTTTTCCATCGTATAAAACGAATAATTGCAACCAGTGTGAAAGTAATGGTCATTTCTACGTTCCGGGCAACCTAGGCTTCACTCTAGGGCGTTGCTCCACCTGCTCGGATGGTTGGTGCCTTAGAAGTCAACGTCAGAAGCTTAAAATACAATATAAATACAACAGTTTTTCCATCGTATAAAACGAATAATTGCAACCAGTGTGAAAGTGATCGTCATTTCTACGTTCCGGGCGACCTAGGCTTCACCCTAGGGCGTTGCTCCACCAGATCGAATAGTTAGGGCCTTAGAAGTCAACGCCAGAAGCATAAGGTACATTATAAATACAACAGCTTTTCCATCGTATAACAGGAACAATAGCAACCAGTGTGAAAGATATGGTCATTTCTACGTTGCGGGCAACCTAGGCGTCACTCTAAGGCGTTGCGCCACCAGATCGAATAGTTAGGGCCTAAGAAGTCAACGCCAGAAGCATAAAATACTATATAAATGCAACAGCTTTTCCATCGTATAAAATGAATAATTGCAAAGAGTTTAAAAGTAATGGTCATTTCTACGTTCCGGGCAACCTAGGTTTCACTCTAGGGCGTTGCTCCACCAGACCGAATAGTTAGTGCCTTAGAAGTCAACGTCAGAAGCATAAAATACAGTATAAATACAACAGTTTTTCCATCGTATAAAACGAATAATTGCAACCTGTCCGAAAGTTATGGACATTTCTACTTTCCGGGCAACCTAGGCTTCACCCTAGGGCGATGCTCCACCAGATCGTAGAGTTAGGGCCTTAGAAGTCATCGCGCGAAACATAAAACACAAAATAAATAGAACAGTTTTTCCATTGTGTAAATCGAATAATTCCTACCAGTGTGAAAGTTATGGTCATTTCTACGTTCCGGGCAGCCTAGGCTTCACCCTAGTGCGTTGTTCCACCAGATCGAAAGGTTAAGGCCTAAGAAGTGAACGCCAGAAGCATAAAATACAATATAAATACAACAGTTTTTCCATCGTATAAAACGGATAATTGCAACCAGTATGAAAGTTATGGTCAATTCTACTTCCCGGGCAACCTAGGATTCACGCTAGGGCGTTGCTCCAACAGATTGAAAAGTTAGTGCCTAAGATGTGAACGCCAGAATCATAAAATACAATATAAATACAACAGTTTTTCCATCGCATAAACCGGATAATTTCAACCAGTATGAAAGCTATGGTCATTTCTACTTTCCGGGCAACCTAGGATTCACCCTAGGGCGTTGCTCCAACAGTTTGAATAGTTAGTGCCTGAGAAGTCAACGCCCGAAGCATCAAATGCAATAAAAATATAACAGTTTTTCCATCATATAACAGGAGTAATTGCAACCCGTTTGAAAGTGATGGTCATTTCTACGTTCCGGGCACCCTAGGCTTCACTCTAGGGCGTTGCTCCACCATATCGAATACTCAGTGCCTTAGAAGTCAACGCCCGAAGCATAAAATGCAATAAAAATACAACAGTTTTTCCATCGTATAACAGGAATAATTGTAACCAGTTTGAAAGTGATGGTCATTTCTACGTTCCGGGCAACCTAGGCTTCACTCTAGGGCGTTGCTCCACCAGATCGAATAGTTAGGGCCTAAGAAGTCAACACCAGGAGCATAAAGTACAATATAAATAAAACAGGTTTTCCATCCTATAATATGAATAATTGCAACCAGTGTGAAGGTGATGGTCATTTCTACGTTCCGTGCAACCTAGACTTCACTCTAGGGCGTGTTCCACCAGATCGAATAGTTAGGGCCTAAGAAGTCAGCGCCAGAAGCATAAAATACAATATAAATATAACAGTTTTTCCGTCGAATAAAACGAATAATAGCCACCAGTGTGAAAGATATGGTCATCTCTACGTTCCGGGCAACCTAGGCTTCACTCTAGGGCGTTGCTCCACCAGCTCGAATGGTTGGTGCCTTAGAAGTCAACGTCAGAATCTTAAAATACAATATAAATACAACAGTTTTTCCATCGTATAAAACGAATAATTGCAACCAGTGTGAAAGTGATGGTCATTTCTACGTTCCGGGCAACCTAGGCTTCACCCTAGGGCGTTGCTCCACCAGATCGAATAGTTAGGGCCTTAGAAGTCAACGCCAGAAGCATAAGGTACATTATAAATACAACAGCTTTTCCATCGTATAACAGGAACAATACCAACCAGTGTGAAAGATATGGTCACTTCTACGTTCCGGGCTACCTAGGCGTCACTCTAAGGCGTCGCTCCACCAGATCGAATAGTTAGGGCCTAAGAGGTCAACGCCAGAATCATAAAAGACAATATAAATGCAACAGCTTTTCCAACGTATAAAATGAATAATTGCAAAGAGTGTGAAAGTAATGGTCATATCTACGTTCCGGGCAACCTAGGTTTCACTCTAGGGCGTTGCTCCACCAGATCGAATAGTTAGTGCCTTAGAAGTCAACGTCGGGAGCATAAAATACAGTATAAATACAACAGTTTTTCCATCGTATAAAACGAATAATTGCAACCAGTGTGAAAGTAATGGTCATTTCTACGTTCCGGGCAACCTAGGCTTCACTCTAGGGCGTTGCTCCACCTGCTCGAATGGTTGGTGCCTTAGAAGTCAACGTCAGAAGCTTAAAATACAATATAAATACAACAGTTTTTCCATCGTATAAAACGAATAATTGCAACCAGTGTGAAAGTGATCGTCATTTCTACGTTCCGGGCAACCTAGGCTTCAGCCTAGGGCGTTGCTCCACCAGATCGAATAGTTAGGGCCTTAGAAGTCAACGCCAGAAGCATAAAGTACATTATAAATACAACAGCTTTTCCATCGTATAACAGGAACAATAGCAACCAGTGTGAAAGATATGGTCATTTCTACGTTCCGGGCAACCTCGGCGTCACTCTAAGGCGTTGCGCCACCAGATCGAATAGTTAGGGCCTAAGAACTCAACGCCAGAAGCATAAAATACAATATAAATGCAACAGCTTTTCCATCGTATAAAATGAATAATTGCAAAGAGTTTAAATGTAATGGTCATTTCTACGTTCCGGGCAACCTAGGTTTCACTCTAGGGCGTTGCTCCACCAGACCGAATAGTTAGTGCCTTAGAAGTCAACGTCAGAAGCATAAAATACAGTATAAATACAACAGTTTTTCCATCGTATAAAACGAATAATTGCAACCTGTCCGAAAGTTATGGACATTTCTACTTTCCGGGCAACCTAGGCTTCACCCTAGGGCGATGCTCCACCAGATCGAATAGTTAGGACCTTAGACGTCATCGCGCGAAACATAAAACACAAAATAAATAGAACAGTTTTTCCATTGTGTAAATCGAATAATTCCTACCAGTGTGAAAGTTATGGTCATTTCTACGTTCCGGGCAGCCTAGGCTTCACCCCAGTGCGTTGTTCCACCAGATCGAATAGTTAAGGCCTAAGAAGTGAGCGCCAGAAGCATAAAATACAATATAAATACAACAGTTTTTCCATCGTATAAAACGGATAATTGCAACCAGTATGAAAGTAATGGTCATATCTACTTCCCGGGCAACCTAGAATTCACCCTAGGGCGTTGCTCCAACAGATTCAAAAGTTAGTGCCTCAGAAGTGAACGCCAGAAGCATTAAATACAATATAAATACAACAGTTTTTCCATCGTATTAACCGGATAATTGCAACCAGTATGAAAGTTATTTTCATTTCCACTTTCCGGGCAACCTAGGATTCACCCTAGGGCGTTGCTCCAACAGATTGAATAGTTAGTGCCTTAGAAGTCAACGACCGAAGCATCAAATGCAATAAAAATACAACAGTTTTTCCATCATATAACAGGAGTAATTGCAACCAGTTTGAAAGTGATGGTCACTTCTACGTTCCGGGCAACCTAGGCTTCACTCTAGGGCGTTGCTCCACCAGCTCGAATGGTTGGTGCCTTAGAAGTCAAAGTCAGAAGCTTAAAATACAATATAAATACAACAGTTTTTCCATCGTATAAAACGAATAATTGCAACCAGTGTGAAAGTGATGGTCATTTCTACGTTCCGGGCAACCTAGGCTTCACCCTAGGGCGTTGCTCCACCAGATCGAATAGTTAGGGCCTTAGAAGTCAACGCCAGAAGCATAAGGTACATTATAAATACAACAGCTTTCCATCGTATAACAGGAACAATAGCAACCAGTGTGAAAGATATGGTCATTTCTACGTTCCGGGCAACCTAGGCGTCACTCTAAGGCGTTGCGCCACCAGATCGAATAGTTAGGGCCTTAGAAGTCAACGACCGAAGCATCAAATGCAATAAAAATACAACAGTTTTTCCATCATATAACAGGAGTCATTGCAACCAGTTTGAAAGTGATGGTCATTTCTACGTTCCGGGCACCCTAGGCTTCACCCTAGGGCGTTGCTCCACCATATCGAATACTTAGTGCCTTAGAAGTCAACGCCAGAAGCATAAAATACAATATAAATACAACAGTTTTTCCATCGTATAACAGGAATAATTGCAACCAGTTTGAAAGTTATGGTCATTTCTACTTTCCGGGCAACCTATGCTTCACCGTAGGGCGTGTTCCACCAGATCGAATAGTTATAGCCTAGGAAGTCATCGCCAGAAGCATAAAATACAATATAAATATAACAGTTTTTCCGTCGAATAAAACGAATAATAGCCACCAGTGTGAAGGTTGTTGTCATTTCTATGTTCCGGGCAACCTAAGCTTCACTCTAGGGCGTTGGTCCACCAGATCGAACAGTTAGTGCCTTAGAAGTCAACGCCAGAATCATAAAATACAATATAAATACAACAGTTTTTCCATCGTATAACAGGAATAATTGCAACCAGTTCGAAAGTTATGGTCATTTCTACTTTCCGGGCAACCTAGACTTCACCCTAGGGCGTTGTTCCACCCGATCGAATAGTTAGGGCATAAAAAGTGAACGCCAGAAGCATATAATAAAATATAAATACAACAGTTTTTCCATCGTATAAAACGGATAATTGCAACCAGTATGAAAGTTATGGTCATTTCTACTTCCCGGGCAACCTAGGATTCACGCTAGGGCGTTGCTCCAACAGATTGAAAAGTTAGTGCCTAAGAAGTGAACGCCAGAATCATAAAATACAATATAAATACAACAGTTTTTCCATCGCATAAACCGGATAATTTCAACCAGTATGAAAGCTATGGTCATTTCTACTTTCCGGGCAACCTAGGCTTCACTCTAGGGCGTTGCTCCACCATATCGAATACTCAGTGCCTTAGAAGTCAACGCCCGAAGCATAAAATGCAATAAAAATACAACAGTTTTTCCATCGTATATCAGGAATAATTGTAACCAGTTTGAAAGTGATGGTCATTTCTACGTTCCGGGCAACCTAGGCTTCACTCTAGGGCGTTGCTCCACCAGATCGAATAGTTAGGGCCTAAGAAGTCAACACCAGGAGCATAAAGTACAATATAAATAAAACAGGTTTTCCATCCTATAATATGAATAATTGCAACCAGTGTGAAGGTGATGGTCATTTCTACGTTCCGTGCAACCTAGACTTCACTCTAGGGCGTGTTCCACCAGATCGAATAGTTAGGGCCTAAGAAGTCAGCGCCAGAAGCATAAAATACAATGTAAATATAACAGTTTTTCCGTCGAATAAAACGAATAATAGCCACCAGTGTGAAAGATATGGTCATCTCTACGTTCCGGGCAACCTAGGCTTCACTCTAGGGCGTTGCTCCACCAGCTCGAATGGTTGGTGCCTTAGAAGTCAAAGTCAGAAGCTTAAAATACAATATAAATACAACAGTTTTTCCATCGTATAAAACGAATAATTGCAACCAGTGTGAAAGTGATGGTCATTTCTACGTTCCGGGCAACCTAGGCTTCACCCTAGGGCGTTGCTCCACCAGATCGAATAGTTAGGGCCTTAGAAGTCAACGCCAGAAGCATAAGGTACATTATAAATACAACAGCTTTTCCATCGTATAACAGGAACAATAGCAACCAGTGTGAAAGATATGGTCATTTCTACGTTCCGGGCAACCTAGGCGTCACTCTAAGGCGTTGCGCCACCAGATCGAATAGTTAGGGCCTAAGAAGTCAACGCCAGAAGCATAAAATACAATATAAATGCAACAGCTTTTCCATCGTATAAAATGAATAATTGCAAAGAGTTTAAAAGTAATGGTCATTTCTACGTTCCGGTCAACCTAGGTTTCACTCTAGGGCGTTGCTCCACCAGACCGAATAGTTAGTGCCTTAGAAGTCAACGTCAGAAGCATAAAATACAGTATAAATACAACAGTTTTTCCTTCGTATAAAACGAATAATTGCAACCTGTCCGAAAGTTATGGACATTTCTACTTTCCGGGCAACCTAGGCTTCACCCTAGGGCGATGCTCCACCAGATCGAATAGTTAAGACCTTAGAAGTCATCGCGCGAAACATAAAACACAAAATAAATAGAACAGTTTTCCCATTGTGTAAATCGAATAATTCCTACCAGTGTGAAAGTTATGGTCATTTCTACGTTCCGGTCAGCCTAGGCTTCACCCTAGTGCGTTGTTCCACCAGATCGAATAGTTAGGGCCTAAGAAGTGAGCGCCAGAAGCATAAAATACAATATAAATACAACAGTTTTTCCATCGTATAAAACGGATAATTGCAACCAGTATGAAAGTAATGGTCATATCTACTTCCCGGGAAACCTAGGATTCACCCTAGGGCGTTGCTCCAACAGATTCAAAAGTTAGTGCCTCAGAAGTGAACGCCAGAAGCATTAAATACAATATAAATACAACAGTTTTTCCATCGTATAAAACGAATAATTGCAACCAGTGTGAAAGTGATGGTCATTTCTACGTTCCGGGCAACCTAGGCTTCACCCTAGTGCGTTGTTCCACCAGATCGAATAGTTAAGGCCTAAGAAGTGAGCGCCAGAAGCATAAAATTCAATATAAATACAACAGCTTTGCCATCGTATAAAATGGATTATTGCAAACAGTGTGAAGGTAATGGTCATTTCTACGTTCCGAGCAACCTAGGCTTCAATGTAGGGTGTTGCTCCGCCAGATCGAATAGGTAGGGCCTAAGAAGTCAACGCCAGAAGCATAAAATACAAAATAAATAGAACAGTTTTTCCATCGTATAAAACGAATAATTGCAACCAGAATGAAAGCTATGGTCATTTCTACTTTACGGGCAACCTAGGCTACACCCTAGGGCGTTGCTCCTACAGATTGAATAGTTAGGGCCTTAGAAGTCATTGCCCGAAGCATAAAATGCAATAAAAATACAACAGTTTTTCCATCATATAACAGGAGTATTTGCAACCAGTTTGAAAGTGATGGTAATTTCTACGTTCCGGGCAACTTAGGCTTCACTCTAGGGCATTGCTCCACCAGATCGGATAGTTAGGGCCTTAGAAGTCAACGCCCGAAGCATAAAATACAAAATAAATAGAACAGTTTTTCCATGGTATATAACGAAAAATTGCTACCAGTGTGAAAGTTATGGTCATTTCTACGTTCCGGCAACCTAGGCTTCACCCTAGGGCGTTGTTCCACCAGATCGAATAGTTAGGGCCTCAGAAGTCAACGCCCGAAGCATGAAATACAAAATAAATAGAACAGTTGTTCCATCGTATAAAACGAATAATTGCTACCAGTGTGAAAGTTATGGTAATTTCTACGTTCCGGGCAACCTAGGTTTCACTCTAGTGCGTTGCTCCACCAGATCGCATAGCTAGGGACCTAGAATTCAACGCCATAAGAATAAAATACAATATAAGTACAACAGTTTTTCCATCGTATAAAATGAATAATTGGAATCATTGTGAAAGTAATGGTCATTTCTACGTTCCGGGCAACCTAGGCGTCACTCTAGGGCGTTACACCACCACATCTAATAGCTACGGCCTTAGAAGTCAACGCCAGAAGCATAAAATACAATATAAATACAACACCTTTTCCATCGGATAAAATGAATTATAGCAAACAGTGTGAAAGTAATGGTCATTTCTACGTTCCGGACAACCTAGGCTTCACTCTAGGTCGTTGCTCCACCACATCGGATAGCTACGGCCTTAGATGTCAACGCTAGAAGCATAAAATACAATAAAAATGCAACAGTTTTTCCATCGTATAGCATGAATAGTTGCAACCGGTGTGAATGTTATGGTCATTTCTACGTTCCGGGCAACCTAGGCTTGACTGTAGGGTGTTGCTCCACTAGATCGAATAGATAGGGCCTTAGAAGTCAACGCCAGAAGCATAAAATACAAAATAAATAGAACAGTTTTTCCATGTATAAAACGAATAATTGCTACCATTGTGGAAGTTATGGCCATTTCTACGTTCCGGGCAGCCTAGGCTTCACCCTAGTGCGTTGTTCCACCAGATCGAAAGGTTAAGGCCTAAGAAGTGAACGCCAGAAGCATAAAATACAATATAAATACAACAGTTTTTCCATCGTATAAAACGGATAATTGCAACCAGTATGAAAGTTATGGTCAATTCTACTTCCCGGGCAACCTAGGATTCACGCTAGGGCGTTGCTCCAACAGATTGAAAAGTTAGTGCCTAAGATGTGAACGCCAGAATCATAAAATACAATATAAATACAACAGTTTTTCCATCGCATAAACCGGATAATTTCAACCAGTATGAAAGCTATGGTCATTTCTACTTTCCGGGCAACCTAGGATTCACCCTAGGGCGTTGCTCCAACAGTTTGAATAGTTAGTGCCTGAGAAGTCAACGCCCGAAGCATCAAATGCAATAAAAATATAACAGTTTTTCCATCATATAACAGGAGTAATTGCAACCCGTTTGAAAGTGATGGTCATTTCTACGTTCCGGGCACCCTAGGCTTCACTCTAGGGCGTTGCTCCACCATATCGAATACTCAGTGCCTTAGAAGTCAACGCCCGAAGCATAAAATGCAATAAAAATACAACAGTTTTTCCATCGTATAACAGGAATAATTGTAACCAGTTTGAAAGTGATGGTCATTTCTACGTTCCGGGCAACCTAGGCTTCACTCTAGGGCGTTGCTCCACCAGATCGAATAGTTAGGGCCTAAGAAGTCAACACCAGGAGCATAAAGTACAATATAAATAAAACAGGTTTTCCATCCTATAATATGAATAATTGCAACCAGTGTGAAGGTGATGGTCATTTCTACGTTCCGTGCAACCTAGACTTCACTCTAGGGCGTGTTCCACCAGATCGAATAGTTAGGGCCTAAGAAGTCAGCGCCAGAAGCATAAAATACAATATAAATATAACAGTTTTTCCGTCGAATAAAACGAATAATAGCCACCAGTGTGAAAGATATGGTCATCTCTACGTTCCGGGCAACCTAGGCTTCACTCTAGGGCGTTGCTCCACCAGCTCGAATGGTTGGTGCCTTAGAAGTCAACGTCAGAATCTTAAAATACAATATAAATACAACAGTTTTTCCATCGTATAAAACGAATAATTGCAACCAGTGTGAAAGTGATGGTCATTTCTACGTTCCGGGCAACCTAGGCTTCACCCTAGGGCGTTGCTCCACCAGATCGAATAGTTAGGGCCTTAGAAGTCAACGCCAGAAGCATAAGGTACATTATAAATACAACAGCTTTTCCATCGTATAACAGGAACAATACCAACCAGTGTGAAAGATATGGTCACTTCTACGTTCCGGGCTACCTAGGCGTCACTCTAAGGCGTCGCTCCACCAGATCGAATAGTTAGGGCCTAAGAGGTCAACGCCAGAATCATAAAAGACAATATAAATGCAACAGCTTTTCCAACGTATAAAATGAATAATTGCAAAGAGTGTGAAAGTAATGGTCATATCTACGTTCCGGGCAACCTAGGTTTCACTCTAGGGCGTTGCTCCACCAGATCGAATAGTTAGTGCCTTAGAAGTCAACGTCGGGAGCATAAAATACAGTATAAATACAACAGTTTTTCCATCGTATAAAACGAATAATTGCAACCAGTGTGAAAGTAATGGTCATTTCTACGTTCCGGGCAACCTAGGCTTCACTCTAGGGCGTTGCTCCACCTGCTCGAATGGTTGGTGCCTTAGAAGTCAACGTCAGAAGCTTAAAATACAATATAAATACAACAGTTTTTCCATCGTATAAAACGAATAATTGCAACCAGTGTGAAAGTGATCGTCATTTCTACGTTCCGGGCAACCTAGGCTTCAGCCTAGGGCGTTGCTCCACCAGATCGAATAGTTAGGGCCTTAGAAGTCAACGCCAGAAGCATAAAGTACATTATAAATACAACAGCTTTTCCATCGTATAACAGGAACAATAGCAACCAGTGTGAAAGATATGGTCATTTCTACGTTCCGGGCAACCTCGGCGTCACTCTAAGGCGTTGCGCCACCAGATCGAATAGTTAGGGCCTAAGAACTCAACGCCAGAAGCATAAAATACAATATAAATGCAACAGCTTTTCCATCGTATAAAATGAATAATTGCAAAGAGTTTAAATGTAATGGTCATTTCTACGTTCCGGGCAACCTAGGTTTCACTCTAGGGCGTTGCTCCACCAGACCGAATAGTTAGTGCCTTAGAAGTCAACGTCAGAAGCATAAAATACAGTATAAATACAACAGTTTTTCCATCGTATAAAACGAATAATTGCAACCTGTCCGAAAGTTATGGACATTTCTACTTTCCGGGCAACCTAGGCTTCACCCTAGGGCGATGCTCCACCAGATCGAATAGTTAGGACCTTAGACGTCATCGCGCGAAACATAAAACACAAAATAAATAGAACAGTTTTTCCATTGTGTAAATCGAATAATTCCTACCAGTGTGAAAGTTATGGTCATTTCTACGTTCCGGGCAGCCTAGGCTTCACCCCAGTGCGTTGTTCCACCAGATCGAATAGTTAAGGCCTAAGAAGTGAGCGCCAGAAGCATAAAATACAATATAAATACAACAGTTTTTCCATCGTATAAAACGGATAATTGCAACCAGTATGAAAGTAATGGTCATATCTACTTCCCGGGCAACCTAGAATTCACCCTAGGGCGTTGCTCCAACAGATTCAAAAGTTAGTGCCTCAGAAGTGAACGCCAGAAGCATTAAATACAATATAAATACAACAGTTTTTCCATCGTATTAACCGGATAATTGCAACCAGTATGAAAGTTATTTTCATTTCCACTTTCCGGGCAACCTAGGATTCACCCTAGGGCGTTGCTCCAACAGATTGAATAGTTAGTGCCTTAGAAGTCAACGACCGAAGCATCAAATGCAATAAAAATACAACAGTTTTTCCATCATATAACAGGAGTAATTGCAACCAGTTTGAAAGTGATGGTCACTTCTACGTTCCGGGCAACCTAGGCTTCACTCTAGGGCGTTGCTCCACCAGCTCGAATGGTTGGTGCCTTAGAAGTCAAAGTCAGAAGCTTAAAATACAATATAAATACAACAGTTTTTCCATCGTATAAAACGAATAATTGCAACCAGTGTGAAAGTGATGGTCATTTCTACGTTCCGGGCAACCTAGGCTTCACCCTAGGGCGTTGCTCCACCAGATCGAATAGTTAGGGCCTTAGAAGTCAACGCCAGAAGCATAAGGTACATTATAAATACAACAGCTTTCCATCGTATAACAGGAACAATAGCAACCAGTGTGAAAGATATGGTCATTTCTACGTTCCGGGCAACCTAGGCGTCACTCTAAGGCGTTGCGCCACCAGATCGAATAGTTAGGGCCTTAGAAGTCAACGACCGAAGCATCAAATGCAATAAAAATACAACAGTTTTTCCATCATATAACAGGAGTCATTGCAACCAGTTTGAAAGTGATGGTCATTTCTACGTTCCGGGCACCCTAGGCTTCACCCTAGGGCGTTGCTCCACCATATCGAATACTTAGTGCCTTAGAAGTCAACGCCAGAAGCATAAAATACAATATAAATACAACAGTTTTTCCATCGTATAACAGGAATAATTGCAACCAGTTTGAAAGTTATGGTCATTTCTACTTTCCGGGCAACCTATGCTTCACCGTAGGGCGTGTTCCACCAGATCGAATAGTTATAGCCTAGGAAGTCATCGCCAGAAGCATAAAATACAATATAAATATAACAGTTTTTCCGTCGAATAAAACGAATAATAGCCACCAGTGTGAAGGTTGTTGTCATTTCTATGTTCCGGGCAACCTAAGCTTCACTCTAGGGCGTTGGTCCACCAGATCGAACAGTTAGTGCCTTAGAAGTCAACGCCAGAATCATAAAATACAATATAAATACAACAGTTTTTCCATCGTATAACAGGAATAATTGCAACCAGTTCGAAAGTTATGGTCATTTCTACTTTCCGGGCAACCTAGACTTCACCCTAGGGCGTTGTTCCACCCGATCGAATAGTTAGGGCATAAAAAGTGAACGCCAGAAGCATATAATAAAATATAAATACAACAGTTTTTCCATCGTATAAAACGGATAATTGCAACCAGTATGAAAGTTATGGTCATTTCTACTTCCCGGGCAACCTAGGATTCACGCTAGGGCGTTGCTCCAACAGATTGAAAAGTTAGTGCCTAAGAAGTGAACGCCAGAATCATAAAATACAATATAAATACAACAGTTTTTCCATCGCATAAACCGGATAATTTCAACCAGTATGAAAGCTATGGTCATTTCTACTTTCCGGGCAACCTAGGCTTCACTCTAGGGCGTTGCTCCACCATATCGAATACTCAGTGCCTTAGAAGTCAACGCCCGAAGCATAAAATGCAATAAAAATACAACAGTTTTTCCATCGTATATCAGGAATAATTGTAACCAGTTTGAAAGTGATGGTCATTTCTACGTTCCGGGCAACCTAGGCTTCACTCTAGGGCGTTGCTCCACCAGATCGAATAGTTAGGGCCTAAGAAGTCAACACCAGGAGCATAAAGTACAATATAAATAAAACAGGTTTTCCATCCTATAATATGAATAATTGCAACCAGTGTGAAGGTGATGGTCATTTCTACGTTCCGTGCAACCTAGACTTCACTCTAGGGCGTGTTCCACCAGATCGAATAGTTAGGGCCTAAGAAGTCAGCGCCAGAAGCATAAAATACAATGTAAATATAACAGTTTTTCCGTCGAATAAAACGAATAATAGCCACCAGTGTGAAAGATATGGTCATCTCTACGTTCCGGGCAACCTAGGCTTCACTCTAGGGCGTTGCTCCACCAGCTCGAATGGTTGGTGCCTTAGAAGTCAAAGTCAGAAGCTTAAAATACAATATAAATACAACAGTTTTTCCATCGTATAAAACGAATAATTGCAACCAGTGTGAAAGTGATGGTCATTTCTACGTTCCGGGCAACCTAGGCTTCACCCTAGGGCGTTGCTCCACCAGATCGAATAGTTAGGGCCTTAGAAGTCAACGCCAGAAGCATAAGGTACATTATAAATACAACAGCTTTTCCATCGTATAACAGGAACAATAGCAACCAGTGTGAAAGATATGGTCATTTCTACGTTCCGGGCAACCTAGGCGTCACTCTAAGGCGTTGCGCCACCAGATCGAATAGTTAGGGCCTAAGAAGTCAACGCCAGAAGCATAAAATACAATATAAATGCAACAGCTTTTCCATCGTATAAAATGAATAATTGCAAAGAGTTTAAAAGTAATGGTCATTTCTACGTTCCGGTCAACCTAGGTTTCACTCTAGGGCGTTGCTCCACCAGACCGAATAGTTAGTGCCTTAGAAGTCAACGTCAGAAGCATAAAATACAGTATAAATACAACAGTTTTTCCTTCGTATAAAACGAATAATTGCAACCTGTCCGAAAGTTATGGACATTTCTACTTTCCGGGCAACCTAGGCTTCACCCTAGGGCGATGCTCCACCAGATCGAATAGTTAAGACCTTAGAAGTCATCGCGCGAAACATAAAACACAAAATAAATAGAACAGTTTTCCCATTGTGTAAATCGAATAATTCCTACCAGTGTGAAAGTTATGGTCATTTCTACGTTCCGGTCAGCCTAGGCTTCACCCTAGTGCGTTGTTCCACCAGATCGAATAGTTAGGGCCTAAGAAGTGAGCGCCAGAAGCATAAAATACAATATAAATACAACAGTTTTTCCATCGTATAAAACGGATAATTGCAACCAGTATGAAAGTAATGGTCATATCTACTTCCCGGGAAACCTAGGATTCACCCTAGGGCGTTGCTCCAACAGATTCAAAAGTTAGTGCCTCAGAAGTGAACGCCAGAAGCATTAAATACAATATAAATACAACAGTTTTTCCATCGTATAAAACGAATAATTGCAACCAGTGTGAAAGTGATGGTCATTTCTACGTTCCGGGCAACCTAGGCTTCACCCTAGTGCGTTGTTCCACCAGATCGAATAGTTAAGGCCTAAGAAGTGAGCGCCAGAAGCATAAAATTCAATATAAATACAACAGCTTTGCCATCGTATAAAATGGATTATTGCAAACAGTGTGAAGGTAATGGTCATTTCTACGTTCCGAGCAACCTAGGCTTCAATGTAGGGTGTTGCTCCGCCAGATCGAATAGGTAGGGCCTAAGAAGTCAACGCCAGAAGCATAAAATACAAAATAAATAGAACAGTTTTTCCATCGTATAAAACGAATAATTGCAACCAGAATGAAAGCTATGGTCATTTCTACTTTACGGGCAACCTAGGCTACACCCTAGGGCGTTGCTCCTACAGATTGAATAGTTAGGGCCTTAGAAGTCATTGCCCGAAGCATAAAATGCAATAAAAATACAACAGTTTTTCCATCATATAACAGGAGTATTTGCAACCAGTTTGAAAGTGATGGTAATTTCTACGTTCCGGGCAACTTAGGCTTCACTCTAGGGCATTGCTCCACCAGATCGGATAGTTAGGGCCTTAGAAGTCAACGCCCGAAGCATAAAATACAAAATAAATAGAACAGTTTTTCCATGGTATATAACGAAAAATTGCTACCAGTGTGAAAGTTATGGTCATTTCTACGTTCCGGCAACCTAGGCTTCACCCTAGGGCGTTGTTCCACCAGATCGAATAGTTAGGGCCTCAGAAGTCAACGCCCGAAGCATGAAATACAAAATAAATAGAACAGTTGTTCCATCGTATAAAACGAATAATTGCTACCAGTGTGAAAGTTATGGTAATTTCTACGTTCCGGGCAACCTAGGTTTCACTCTAGTGCGTTGCTCCACCAGATCGCATAGCTAGGGACCTAGAATTCAACGCCATAAGAATAAAATACAATATAAGTACAACAGTTTTTCCATCGTATAAAATGAATAATTGGAATCATTGTGAAAGTAATGGTCATTTCTACGTTCCGGGCAACCTAGGCGTCACTCTAGGGCGTTACACCACCACATCTAATAGCTACGGCCTTAGAAGTCAACGCCAGAAGCATAAAATACAATATAAATACAACACCTTTTCCATCGGATAAAATGAATTATAGCAAACAGTGTGAAAGTAATGGTCATTTCTACGTTCCGGACAACCTAGGCTTCACTCTAGGTCGTTGCTCCACCACATCGGATAGCTACGGCCTTAGATGTCAACGCTAGAAGCATAAAATACAATAAAAATGCAACAGTTTTTCCATCGTATAGCATGAATAGTTGCAACCGGTGTGAATGTTATGGTCATTTCTACGTTCCGGGCAACCTAGGCTTGACTGTAGGGTGTTGCTCCACTAGATCGAATAGATAGGGCCTTAGAAGTCAACGCCAGAAGCATAAAATACAAAATAAATAGAACAGTTTTTCCATGTATAAAACGAATAATTGCTACCATTGTGGAAGTTATGGCCATTTCTACGTTCCGGGCAACCTAGGCTTCACCGTAGGGCGTTGTTCCACCAGATGGAATAGTTGGGGCCTATGAAGTCAACGCCAGAAGCATAAAATGCGATATAAATACAACAGCTTATCCATCCTATAAAACGAATAATGGCAACCAGTGTGAAAGTTATGGTCATTTCTACGTTCCGGGCAACCTAGGCTTCACCCTAGTGCGTTGCTACACCAGATCGAATAGTTAGGGCCTTAGAAGTAATCGCCTGAAGCATACAATACAATAAAAATACAACAGGTTTACCATCGTATAACAGGAATAATTGCAACCAGTGTGAAAGTGATGGTCATTTCTACGATCCGCGTAACCCAGGTTTCACTCTAGGGCGTTACTCCGCCACATCGAATAGCTACGGCCGTAGAAGTCAACGCCTGAAGCATAAAATGCAATAAAAATACAACAGTTTTTTCATCGTAGAACAGGAATAATTGCAGCAAGCGTGAAGGTAATGGTCATTTCTACGTTCCGGGCAACCTAGGCATCACTCTGGGGCGTTGCTCCACCAGATCGGATAGTTAGGGCCTTAGAAGTCAACGCCAGAAGCGTAAAATACAATATAAATACAACAGTTGTTCCATCGCATAACAGGAATAATTGCAACCAGTGTGAAAGATATGGTCATAACCACGTTCCGGGCAACCTAGGCTTCACCAGAGGGCGTTGTTCTACCAGATGGAATTGCTGGGACCTAAGAAGTCGACGCCAGAAGCATAAAATAAGATATAAATACAGCAGCTTTACCATCGTATAAAACGAATAATGGCAAACCGTGTGAAAGTTATGGTCATTTCCACATTCCGGGCAACATAGGCTTCACCCTAGTGCATTGCTACACGAGATAGAATAGTTAGGGCCTTAGAAGTCATCGCCCGAAGCATAAAATACAATAAAAATACAACAATTTTTCCATCGTATAACTGGAATAATTGTAACCAGTGTGAAAGTGATGGTCATTTCTACGATCCGGGTAACCCAGGTTGCACTCTAGGGCATTACTCCACCACATCGAATAGCTACGGCCGTAGAAGTCAACGCCTGAAGCATAAAATGCAATAAAAATACAACAGTTTTTCCATCATATAAAACGAATAATTGCTACCAGTATGAAAGTTATGGTCATTTCTACTTTCCGGGCAACCTAGGCTTCACTCTAGGACGATGCTCCACGAGATCGAATAGTTAGGGCCTAAGAAGTCAACGCCAGAAGCATAAAATACAATAAAGATGCAACAGTTGTTCCATCGTATAACAGGAATAACTGCAAACAGTGTGAAAGTACAGGCCATTTCTACGTTCCGGGTAATCCAGGTTTCACTCTAGGGCGTCGCTCCACCAGATCGAATAGCTAGGGCCTAAGAAGTCAACGCCAGAAGCATAAAATACAATAAAGATGCAACAGTTGTTCCATCGTATAACAGGAATAACTGCAAACAGTGTGAAAGTACAGGTCATTTCTACGTTCCGGGTAATCCAGGTTTCACTCTAGGGCGTTGCTCCACCAGATCGAATAGCTAGGGCCTAAGAAGTCAATGCCAGAAGCATAAAATACAATAAAGATGCAACAGTTTTTCCATCGTATAACAGGAATAATTGCAACCAGTGTGAAGGTAATGGTATGTTCTACGTTCCGGGCAACCCAGGCTTCACTCTAGGGCGGTGCTCCACCAGGTTAAATAGTTAGGGCCTAAGAAGTCAACGCCAGAAGCATAAAATACAATATAAATACAACAGCTTTGCCATCGTATAAAATGGATTATTGCAAACAGTGTGAAGGTAATGGTCATTTCTACGTTCCGAGCAACCTAGGCTTCACTGTAGGGTGTTGCTCCGCCAGATCGAATAGGTAGGGCCTTAGAAGTCAACGCCAGAAGCATAAAGTACAAAATAAATACAACAGTTTTTCCATGTATAAAACGAATAATTGCTACCAGTGTGAAAGTTATGGTCATTTCTACGTTCCGGACAACCTAGGCTTCACCACAGGGCGTTGTTCCACCAGATGGAATAGTTAGGGCCTAAGAAGTCAACGCCAGAAGCATAAAATACAATATAAATATAACAGTTTTTCCATCGTATAAAACGAATAATAGCAACCAGTGTGAAAGCTACTGTCATTTCTACGTTGCGGGCAACCTAGGCTTCACTCTAGGCCGTTGTTCCACCCGATCGAATAGTTAGGGCCTTAGAAGTCAGCGCCCGAAGCATAAAATACAAAATAAATAGAACAGCTGTTCCATGTATAAAACGAATAATTGTTTCCAGTGTGAAAGTTATGATCATTTCTACGTTCCGGGCAACCTAGGCTTCACCGTAGGGCGTTGTTCCACCAGATGGAATAGTTGGGGCCTAAGAAGTCAACGCCAGAAGCATAAAATACGATATAAATACAACAGCTTTTCCATCGTATAAAACGAATAATGGCAACCAGTGTGAAAGTTATGGTCATTTCTACGTTCCGGGCAACCTAGGCTTCACCCTAGTGCGTTGCTACACCAGATCGAATAGCTAGGGCCTTAGAAGTCATCGCCTGAAGCATACAATACAATAAAAATACAACAGCTTTACCATCGTATAACAGGAATAATTGCAACCAGTGTGAAAGTGATGGTCATTTCTACGATCCGGGTAACCCAGGTTTCACTCTTGGGCGTTACTCCGCCACATCGAATAGCTACGGCCGTAGAAGTCAACGCCTGAAGCATAAAATGCAACAAAAATACAACAGTTTTTTCATCGTATAACAGGAATAATTGCAGCAAGCGTGAAGGTAATGGTCATTTCTACGTTCCGGGCATCCTAGGCATCGCTCTTGGGCGTTGCTCCACCAGATCGGATAGTTAGGGCCTAAGAAGTGAACGCCAGAAGCATAAAATGCAATATAAATACAACAGTTTTTCCATCGTATAAAACGAATAATGGTAACCAGTGTGAAAGTGATGGTCATTTCTTCGTTCCGGGCAACCTAGGCTTCACTCTGGGGCGTTGTTCCACCAGATCGAATAGTTAGGGCCTAAGAAGTCAACGCCAGAAGCATAAAATACAATAAAGATGCAACAGTTGTTCCATCGTATAACAGGAATAACTGCAAACAGTGTGAAAGTACAGGCCATTTCTACGTTCCGGGTAATCCAGGTTTCACTCTATGGCGTTGCTCCACCAGATCGAATAGCTAGGGCCTAAGAAGTCAATGCCAGAAGCATAAAATACAATAAAGATGCAACAGTTTTTCCATCGTATAACAGGAATAATTGCAACCAGTGTGAAAGTTATGGTCATTTCTACGTTCCGGACAACCTAGGCTTCACCACAGGGCGTTGTTCCACCAGATGGAATAGTTAGGGCCTAAGAAGTCAACGCCAGAAGCATAAAATACAATATAAATATAACAGTTTTTCCATCGTATAAAACGAATAATAGCAACCAGTGTGAAAGCTACGGTCATTTCTACGTTGCGGGCAACCTAGGCTTCACTCTAGGCCGTTGTTCCACCCGATCGAATAGTTAGGGCCTTAGAAGTCAGCGCCCGAAGCATAAAATACAAAATAAATAGAACAGCTGTTCCATGTATAAAACGAATAATTGTTTCCAGTGTGAAAGTTATGATCATTTCTACGTTCCGGGCAACCTAGGCTTCACCGTAGGGCGTTGTTCCACCAGATGGAATAGTTGGGGCCTAAGAAGTCAACGCCAGAAGCATAAAATACGATATAAATACAACAGCTTTTCCATCGTATAAAACGAATAATGGCAACCAGTGTGAAAGTTATGGTCATTTCTACGTTCCGGGCAACCTAGGCTTCACCCTAGTGCGTTGCTACACCAGATCGAATAGCTAGGGCCTTAGAAGTCATCGCCTGAAGCATACAATACAATAAAAATACAACAGCTTTACCATCGTATAACAGGAATAATTGCAACCAGTGTGAAAGTGATGGTCATTTCTACGATCCGGGTAACCCAGGTTTCACTCTTGGGCGTTACTCCGCCACATCGAATAGCTACGGCCGTAGAAGTCAACGCCTGAAGCATAAAATGCAACAAAAATACAACAGTTTTTTCATCGTATAACAGGAATAATTGCAGCAAGCGTGAAGGTAATGGTCATTTCTACGTTCCGGGCATCCTAGGCATCGCTCTTGGGCGTTGCTCCACCAGATCGGATAGTTAGGGCCTAAGAAGTGAACGCCAGAAGCATAAAATGCAATATAAATACAACAGTTTTTCCATCGTATAAAACGAATAATGGTAACCAGTGTGAAAGTGATGGTCATTTCTTCGTTCCGGGCAACCTAGGCTTCACTCTGGGGCGTTGTTCCACCAGATCGAATAGTTAGGGCCTAAGAAGTCAACGCCAGAAGCATAAAATACAATAAAGATGCAACAGTTGTTCCATCGTATAACAGGAATAACTGCAAACAGTGTGAAAGTACAGGCCATTTCTACGTTCCGGGTAATCCAGGTTTCACTCTAGGGCGTCGCTCCACCAGATCGAATAGCTAGGGCCTAAGAAGTCAACGCCAGAAGCATAAAATACAATAAAGATGCAACAGTTGTTCCATCGTATAACAGGAATAACTGCAAACAGTGTGAAAGTACAGGTCATTTCTACGTTCCGGGTAATCCAGGTTTCACTCTATGGCGTTGCTCCACCAGATCGAATAGCTAGGGCCTAAGAAGTCAATGCCAGAAGCATAAAATACAATAAAGATGCAACAGTTTTTCCATCGTATAACAGGAATAATTGCAACCAGTGTGAAAGTTATGGTCATTTCTACGTTCCGGACAACCTAGGCTTCACCACAGGGCGTTGTTCCACCAGATGGAATAGTTAGGGCCTAAGAAGTCAACGCCAGAAGCATAAAATACAATATAAATATAACAGTTTTTCCATCGTATAAAACGAATAATAGCAACCAGTGTGAAAGCTACGGTCATTTCTACGTTGCGGGCAACCTAGGCTTCACTCTAGGCCGTTGTTCCACCCGATCGAATAGTTAGGGCCTTAGAAGTCAGCGCCCGAAGCATAAAATACAAAATAAATAGAACAGCTGTTCCATGTATAAAACGAATAATTGTTTCCAGTGTGAAAGTTATGATCATTTCTACGTTCCGGGCAACCTAGGCTTCACCGTAGGGCGTTGTTCCACCAGATGGAATAGTTGGGGCCTAAGAAGTCAACGCCAGAAGCATAAAATACGATATAAATACAACAGCTTTTCCATCGTATAAAACGAATAATGGCAACCAGTGTGAAAGTTATGGTCATTTCTACGTTCCGGGCAACCTAGGCTTCACCCTAGTGCGTTGCTACACCAGATCGAATAGCTAGGGCCTTAGAAGTCATCGCCTGAAGCATACAATACAATAAAAATACAACAGCTTTACCATCGTATAACAGGAATAATTGCAACCAGTGTGAAAGTGATGGTCATTTCTACGATCCGGGTAACCCAGGTTTCACTCTTGGGCGTTACTCCGCCACATCGAATAGCTACGGCCGTAGAAGTCAACGCCTGAAGCATAAAATGCAACAAAAATACAACAGTTTTTTCATCGTATAACAGGAATAATTGCAGCAAGCGTGAAGGTAATGGTCATTTCTACGTTCCGGGCATCCTAGGCATCGCTCTTGGGCGTTGCTCCACCAGATCGGATAGTTAGGGCCTAAGAAGTGAACGCCAGAAGCATAAAATGCAATATAAATACAACAGTTTTTCCATCGTATAAAACGAATAATGGTAACCAGTGTGAAAGTGATGGTCATTTCTTCGTTCCGGGCAACCTAGGCTTCACTCTGGGGCGTTGTTCCACCAGATCGAATAGTTAGGGCCTAAGAAGTCAACGCCAGAAGCATAAAATGCAAAATAAATAGAACAGTTTTTCCATTGTATAAAACGAATAATTGCTACCAGTGTAAAAGGTATGGTCATTTCTACGTTCCGGGCAACCTAGGCTTCACCCTAGGGCGTTGTTGCACCAGATCGAATAGTTAGGGCCTAGGAAGTGAACGCTAGAAGCATAAAATACAATATAAATACAACAGTTTATCCATCATATAAAACGAATGATAGCAACCAGTGTGAAAGTTATGGTCATTTCTACGTTCCGGCAACCTAGGCTTCACTCTAGGCCGTTGTTCCACCAGATCGAATAGTTAGGGCCTAAGAAGTGAACGCCAGAAGCATAAAATACAATATAAATACAACAGTTTTTCCATCATATAAAACGAATGATTGAACCAGTGTGAAAGTTATGGTCATTTCTACGTGCCGGGCAACCTAGGCTTCACTCTAGGGCGTTGCTCCACCAGATCCAATAGTTAGGGCCTTAGAAGTCAACGCCTGAAGCATAAAATACAAAATAAATAAAACAGTTTTTCCATCGTATAAAACGAATAATTGCTACCAGTGTGAAAGTTATGGTCATTTCTACGATCCGCGCAACCTAGGCTTCACTCTAGGGCGTTGCTCCACCAGATCGAATAGTTAGGGCCTTAGAAGTCAACGCCAGGAGCATAAAATACAACATAAATACAACAGACTTTCCATCGTATATAATGTATATTTGCAAACAGTGTGAAAGTAATGGTCATTTCTAAGTACCGGGCAACCTAGGCTCCACTCTAGGGCGTTGCTCCACCAAATCGAATAGCTAGGGCCTTAGAATTCAACGCCAGAAGCATAAAATACGATATAAATAGAACAGCTTTTCCATCGTATGAAAGGAATAATTGCAAACAGTGTGAAAGTAATGGTCATTTCTACGTTCCGGGCAACCTAGGCTTCACTCTAGGGCGTTGCTCCACCAGATCGAATAGTTAGGGCCTTAGAAGTCAACGCCAGGAGCATAAAATACAACATAAATACAACAGACTTTCCATCGTATATAATGTACATTTGCAAACAGTGTGAAAGTAATGGTCATTTCTAAGTACCGGGCAACCTAGGCTCCACTCTAGGGCGTTGCTCCACCAAATCGAATAGCTAGGGCCTTAGAATTCAACGCCCGAAGCATAAAATACGATATAAATACATCAGCATTGCCATCGTATAAAATGAATAATTGCAAACAGTGTGAATGATATGGACATTTCTACGTTCCGGGCAACCTAGGCTTCACTCTATGGCGTTCATCCACCACATCGAATAGCTACGGCCTCAGAAGTCAACGCGTGAAGCATAAAATACAATAAAAATACAACAGTCTTTCCATCCAATAACAGGAATAATTGCAACCCGTGTAAAAGTGATGGTCATTTCTACGTCCCAGGCAACCTAGGCTTCACTCCAGGGTGTTGTTCCACCAGATCGAATAGTTAGGTCCTAAGAAGTTAACGCCAGAAGCATAAAATACAATATAAATATAACAGTTGTTCCACCGTATAAAACGAATAATTGCTACAAGTGTGAAAGATATGGTCATAACTACGTTCCGGGCATCCAAGGCTTCACTCTTGGACGTTGCTCCACCAGATCGAATAGCTAGGACCTTTGAATTGAAATACAGAAGCAGAACATACAATAAAAATGCAACAGTTCTTCAATCGTATAGCATGAATAATTGCAACCAGAGTGAAAGTAACGATCATTTCGACGTTTCGGGCATGCTAGACTTAACTCTGAGGCATTGCTCCACCAGGTCGCCGTGTTAGGGCCTTGGAATTCAACGCCAGAAACATAAACTACAAAATAAATACAACAGTCTTTCAATCGTATAAAACGAATAATTGCAACCTGTGTGAAGGTTATGGTCATATCTACGTTCCGGACAAACTAGGCTTCACTGTAGGGTGTTGCTCCACCAGATCGAATAGGTAGGGCCATAGAAGTCAACGCCCGAAGCATAAAATACGATAAATATACAACAGTATTTTCATCGTATAACAGGAATAATTGCAACCAGTGTGAAAGTGATGGTCATTTCTATATTCCGGGCAACCTAGGCTTCACAGTAGGGGGTTGCTCCGCCAGATCGAATAGGTAGGGCCTTAGAAGTCAACGCCAGAAGCATAAGATACAAAATAAATACAACAGTTTTTCCATGTATAAAACGAATAATTGCTACCAGTGTGAAAGTTATGGTCATTTCTACGTTCCGGGCAACCTAGGCTTCACTCTAGGCCGTTGTTCCACCCGATCGAATAGTTAGGGCCTTAGAAGTCAGCGCCCGAAGCATAAAATACAAAATAAATAGAAAAGCTGTTCCATGCATAAAACGAATAATTGATTCCAGTGTGAAAGTTATGATCATTTCTACGTTCCGGTCAACCTAGGCCTCACCGTAGGGCGTTGTTCCACCAGATCCAATAGCTAGGGCCTTAGAAGTCAACGCCTGAAGCATAAAATACAAAATAAATAAAACAGTTTTTCCATCGTATAAAACGAATAATTGCTCCCAGTGTGAAAGTTATGGTCATTTCTACGATCCGCGCAACCTAGGCTTCTCTGTAGGGCGTTGCTCCACCAGATCGAATAGTTAGGGCCTTAGAAGTCAACGCCAGAAGCATAAAATACGATATAAATAGAACAGCTTTTCCATCGTATAAAAGGAATAATTTCAAACAGTGTGAAAATAATGGTCATTTCTACGTTCCGGGCAACCTAGGCTTCACTCTACGGCGTTGTTCCACCAGATCGAATAGTTAGGGCCTAAGAAGTCAACACCAGGATAATAAAATACAAAATAAACACAACAGCCTTTACACCGTATAAAACGAGTAATTGCAACCTGTGTGAAGGTTATGGCCATATCTACGTTCCGGGCAAAATAGGCTTCACTGTAGAGCGTTCCTCCACCAGATCGAAGTGTTAGGGCCTAAGAAGTCGACGCACGAAGCATAAAATACGATATAAATACATCAGCATTGCCATCGTATAAAATGAATAATTGCAAACAGTGTGAATGATATGGACATTTCTACGTTCCGGGCAACCTAGGCTTCACTCTATGGCGTTCATCCACCACATCGAATAGCTACGGCCTCAGAAGTCAACGCGTGAAGCATAAAATACAATAAAAATACAACAGTCTTTCCATCCAATAACAGGAATAATTGCAACCCGTGTAAAAGTGATGGTCATTTCTACGTTCCAGGCAACCTAGGCTTCACTCCAGGGTGTTGTTCCACCAGATCGAATAGTTAGGGCCTAAGAAGTCAACGCCAGAAGCATAAAATACAATATAAATATAACAGTTGTTCCATCGTATAAAACGAGTAATTGCTACAAGTGTGAAAGATATGGTCATAACTACGTTCCGGGCATCCAAGGCTTCACTCTTGGACGTTGCTCCACCAGATCGAATAGCTAGGACCTTTGAATTCAAATACAGAAGCAGAAAATACAATAAAAATTCAACAGTTCTTCAATCGCATAGCATGAATAATTGCAACCAGTGTGAAAGTAACGATCATTTCGACGTTTCGGGCATCCTAGACTTAACTCTGAGGCATTGCTCCACCAGGCCGAAGTGTTAGGGCCTTGGAATTCAACGCCAGAAGCATAAACTACAAAATAAATACAACAGTCTTTCAAACGTATAAAACGAATAATTGCAACCTGTGTGAAGGTTATGGTCATATCTACGTTCCTGACAAACTAGGCTTAACTGTAGGGTGTTGCTCCACCAGATCGAATAGGTAGGGCCATAGAAGTCAACGCTCGAGCATAAAATACTATAAATATACAAGAGTTGTTCCATCGTATAACAGGAGTAATTGCAACCAGTGTGAAAGTGATGGTCATTTCTACGTACCGGGCAACCTAGGCTTCACTCCAGGGCGTTGTACCACCAGATCGAATAGTTAGAGCTTTAGAAGTCAACGCCAGAAGCATAAAATACAAAATAAATAGAACAGTTCTGCCATGTATAAAACGAATAATTGCTACCAGTGTGAAAGTTATGGTCATTTCTACGATCCGGGTAACCCAGGTTTTACTCTAGGGCATTACTCCACCACATCGAATAGCTACGGCCGTAGAAGTCAACGCCTGAAGCATAAAATGCAATAAAAATACAACAGTTTTGTCATCGTATAACAGGAATAATTGCAGCAAGCGTGAAGGTAATGGCCATTTCTACTTTCCGGGCACCCTAGGCATCACTCTTGGGCGTTGTTCCACCAGATGGAATAGTTAGGGCCTAAGAAGTCAACGCCAGAAGCATAAAATACGATATAAATACAACAGCTTTTCCATCGTATAAAACGAATAATGGTAACCAGTGTGAAAGTTATGGTCATTTCTACGTTCCGGGCAACCTAGGCTTCACTCTAGGACGATGCTCCACGAGATCGAATAGTTAGGGCCTAAAAAGTCAACGCCAGAAGCATAAAATACAATAAAGATGCAACAGTTGTTCCATCGTATAACAGGAATAACTGCAAACAGTGTGAAAGTACAGGTCATTTCTACGTTCCGGGTAATCCAGGTTTCACTCTAGGGCGTTGCTCCACCAGATCGAATAGCTAGGGCCTAAGAAGTCAACGCCAGAAGCATAAAATACAATAAAGATGCAACAGTTTTTCCATCGTATACCTGGAATAATTGCAACCAGTGTGAAGGTAATGGTATGTTCTACGTTCCGGGACGCTAGGCTTCACTCTAGGGCGGTGCTCCACCAGGTTAAATAGTTAGGGCCTAAGAAGTCAACGCCAGAAGCATAAAATACAATATAAATACAACAGCCTTTCCATCGTATATAATGTATATTTGCAAACAGTGCGAAAGTAATGACCATTTCGACGTTTCAGGCATCCTGGGCATAACTCTGGGGCGTTGCTCCACCAAATCGAAGAGATAGGGCCTTAGAAGTCAACGCCAGAAGCATAAAATACAATATAAATACAACAGCTTTGCCATCGTATAAAACGAATAATGGCAAACCGTGTGATAGTTATGGTCATTTCCACATTCCGGGCAACATAGGCTTCACTCTGTGGCGTTGCTCCACCAGCTCGAATAGCTAGGGACTTAGAATTCAATGCTAGAAGCATAAAATGCAATATATATATAACAGCTTTTCCATCTATAAAACGAATAATTGCAACCAGTGTGAAAGTGATGGTCACTTCTACGATCCGGGTAACCCATGTTTCACTCTAGGGCACTACTGCGCCACATCGAATAGCTACGGCCGTAGAAGCCAACGCCTGAAGCATAAAATGCAATAAAAATACAACAGTTTTTTCATCGTGTAACAGGAATAATTGCAGCAAGCGTGAAGGTAATGGTCATTTCTACGTTCCGGGCAACCTAGGCTTCACTCTTGGACGTTGCCCCACCAGATCGAATAGCTAGGACCTTAGACTTCAAATACAGAAGCAGAAAATACAATAAAAATGCAACAGTTCTTCAATCGCATAGCATGAATAATTGCAACCAGTGTGAAAGTAACGATCATTTCGACGTTTCGGGCATCCTAGACTTAACTCTGAGGCATTGCTCCACCAGGCCGAAGTGTTAGGGCCTTGGAATTCAACGCCAGAAGCATAAACTACAAAATAAATACAACAGTCTTTCAAACGTATAAAACGAATAATTGCAACCTGTGTGAAGGTTATGGTCATATCTACGTTCCTGACAAACTAGGCTTAACTGTAGGGTGTTGCTCTACCAGATCGAATAGGTAGGGCCATTGAAGTCAACGCTCGAGCATAAAATACTATAAATATACAAGAGTTGTTCCATCGTATAACAGGAGTAATTGCAACCAGTGTGAAAGTGATGGTCATTTCTACGTACCGGGCAACCTAGGCTTCACTCTAGGACGTTGCTCCACCAGATCGAATGGTTAGAGCTTTAGAAGTCAACGCCAGAAGCATAAAATACAAAATAAATAGAACAGTTCTGCCATGTATAAAACGAATAATTGCTACCAGTGTGAAAGTTATGGTCATTTCTACGTTCCAGGCAACCTAGGCTTCACCCTAGTGCGTTGTTCCACCAGATGGAATAGTTAGGGCCTAAGAAGTCAACGCCAGAGCATAAAATACAAAATAAATGGAACAGATTTTCCATGTATAAAACGAATAATTGCTTCCTGTGTGAAAGTTATGGTCATTTCTACGTTCCGGGCAACCTAGGCTTCACCCTAGTACGTTGTTCCACCGGATGGAATAGTTAGGGCCTAAGAAGTCAACGCCAGAAGCATAAAATACGATATAAATACAACAGCTTTTCCATCATATAAAACGAATAATGGTAACCAGTGTGAAAGTTATGGTCATTTCTACGTTCCGGGCAACCTAGGCTTCACTCTAGGGCGTTGCTACACCAGATCGAATAGCTAGTGCCTTAGAAGTCAACGGCCGAAGCATAAAATACAAAATAAATAGAACAGATTTTCCATGTGTAAAACGAAAAATTGTTTCCAGTGTGAAAGTTATGATCATTTCTACGTTCCGGGCAAGCTAGGCTACACCATAGGGCGCTGTTACACCTGATGGAATAGTTGGGTCCTAAGATGTCAACGCCAGAAGCATAAAATACGATATAGATACAACAGATTTTCCATCGTATAAAACGAATAATTGCAACCAGTGTGAAAGCTATGGTCACTTCTACGATCCGGGCAACCTAGGCTTCACTCTAGGACGTTGCTCCACCAGAACGAATAGTTAGGGCCTAAGAAGTCAACGCCAGAAGCATAAAATACAATAAAGATGCAACAGTTTTTCCATCGTATAACAGGAATAATTGCAACCAGTGTGAATGTAATGGTCATTTGTACGTTCCGGGCAACCTAGGCTTCACTCTAGGGCGTTGCTCCACCAGATCGAATAGTTAGTGCCTTAGAAGTCAACGCCCGAAGCATAAAATACAAAATAAATAGAACAGATTTTCCATGTACACAACGAATAATTGCTTCCAGTGTGAAAGAGTTGGTCATTTCTACGTTCCGGGCAACCCTGATTTCACCCTAGGGCGGTGTTCCACCAGATCGAATAGGTAGGGCCATGGAGGTCAACGCCCCAAGCATAAAACACAATAAATATGCAAGAGTTTTTCCATCGTATAACAGGAGCTATTGCAACCAGTGTGAAAGTGATGGTCATTTCTACGTTCCGGTCGACCTAGGCTTCACTCTGGGCCGTTGTTCCACCAGATCGAATGGTTAGGTCCTAAGAAGTCAACGCCAGAAGCATAAAATACAATATAAATATAACAGTTATTCCATCGTAAAAAACGAATAATAGCAACCAGTGTGAAAGCTATGGTCATTTCTACTTTCCGGGCAACCTAGGCTTCACCCTAGGGCGTTGCTCCAACAGATTGAATAGTTAGGGCCTTAGGAGCCAACGGCAGAAGCATATAATGCAACATAAATTCAACAGATTTTCCATCGTATATAATGTATATTTGCAAACAGTGTGATAGTAATGGACATTTCTACGTACCGGGCCACCTTGGCCCCACTCTAGGGCGTTGCTCCACCAAATCGAATAGCTAGGGCCTTAGAAGTCAACGCCGGAAGCATAAAATACAATATAGATGCAAAAGTTTTTCAATCGTATAACAGGAATAACTGCAAACAGTGTGAAAGTAGTGGTCATTTCTACGTTCCTGGTAACCTAGGTTTCACTCTAGGGCGTGGCTCCACCATATCGAATAGCTAGGGACTTAGCATTCAACGCCATAAGAATAAAATACAATATAGGTATAACAGTTTTTCCATCGTATAAAATGAATAATTGCAACCAGTGTGAAAGTTATGGTCATTTCTACGATCCGCGCAACCTAGGCTTCACTCTAGGGCGTTGCTCCACCAGATCGAATAGTTAGGGCCTTAGAAGTCAACGCCCGAAGCATAAAATACAAAATAAATAAAACAGTTTTTCCATCGTATAAAACGAATAATTGCTACCAGTGTGAAAGAAGTGGTCACTTCTACGTTCCGAGCAACCTAGGCTTCACTCTATGGCGTTCGTCCACCACATCGAATAGCTACGGCCTCAGAAGTCAACGCGTGAAGCATAAAATACAATAAAAATACAACAGTCTTTCCATCCTATAGCGGGAATAATTGCAACCAGTGTGAATGTACTGGTCATTTCTACGTTCCGGGTAACCTAGGTTTCACTCTAGGGCGTTGCTCCACGAGATCGAAAAGCTAGGCACTTAGAATTCAAAGCCAGAAGAATAAAATACAATATAAGTACAACAGTTTTTCCATCGTATAAAATGTATATTTGCAAACATTGTGATAGCAATGGTCATTTCTACGTTCCGGGCAACCTATGCGACACTCTAGGGCGTTGCTCCACCACATTGAATAGCTACGGCCTTAAAAGTCAACGCCAGAAGAATAAAATGCAATATAAATACAACAGCTTTTCCATCGTATAAAATGAATAATTGCAAACAGTGTGAAAGTAATGGTCATTTCTACGTTCCCGGCAACCTAGGCTTCAATCTAGGGCGTTGTTCCACCAGATCAAACAGTTAGGGCCTTAGAAGTCAACGCCCGAAGCATAAAATACAAAATAAATAGAACGGTTTTTCCATCGTATAAAACGAATAATTGCTACCAGTGTGAAAGTTATGGTGATTTCTACGATCCGCGCAACCTAGGCTTCACCCTAGGGCGTTGCTCCACCAGATCGAATGGTTAGTGCCTTAGAAGTCAACGCCAGAAGCATAAAATACAATATAAATACAACAGTTTTTCTATCGTATAAAACGAATAATTGCAGCCAGTCTGAAACTTATGGTCATTTCTACTTTCCGAGCAACCTAGGCTTCACCCTAGGGCGTTGCTCCAACAGATTGAATAGTTAGGGCCTTAGAAGTCTATGCCCGAAGCATAAAATGAAATAAAAATACAACAGCTTTTCCATAGTATAACAGGAATAATTGCAACCAGTGTGAAAGTGATGGTCATTTCTACGATCCGGGTAACCCAGGTTTTACTCTAGGGCATTACTCCACCACATCGAATAGCTACGGCCGTAGAAGTCAACGCCTGAAGCATAAAATGCAATAAAAATACAACAGTTTTGTCATCGTATAACAGGAATAATTGCAGCAAGCGTGAAGGTAATGGCCATTTCTACGTTCCGGGCACCCTAGGCATCACTCTTGGGCGTTGTTCCACCAGATGGAATAGTTAGGGCCTAAGAAGTCAACGCCAGAAGCATAAAATACGATATAAATACAACAGCTTTTCCATCGTATAAAACGAATAATGGTAACCAGTGTGAAAGTTATGGTCATTTCTACGTTCCGGGCAACCTAGGCTTCACTCTAGGACGATGCTCCAAGAGATCGAATAGTTAGGGCCTAAAAAGTCAACGCCAGAAGCATAAAATACAATAAAGATGCAACAGTTGTTCCATCGTATAACAGGAATAACTGCAAACAGTGTGAAAGTACAGGTCATTTCTACGTTCCGGGTAATCCAGGTTTCACTCTAGGGCGTTGCTCCACCAGATCGAATAGCTAGGGCCTAAGAAGTCAACGCCAGAAGCATAAAATACAATAAAGATGCAACTGTTTTTCCATCGTATACCTGGAATAATTGCAACCAGTGTGAAGGTAATGGTATGTTCTACGTTCCGGGACGCTAGGCTTCACTCTAGGGCGGTGCTCCACCAGGTTAAATAGTTAGGGCCTAAGAAGTCAACGCCAGAAGCATAAAATACAATATAAATACAACAGCCTTTCCATCGTATATAATGTATATTTGCAAACAGTCCGAAAGTAATGACCATTTCGACGTTTCAGGCATCCTGGGCTTAACTCTGGGGCGTTGCTCCACCAAATCGAAGAGATAGGGCCTTAGAAGTCAACGCCAGAAGCATAAAATACAATATAAATACAACAGCTTTGCCATCGTATAAAACGAATAATGGCAAACCGTGTGAAAGTTATGGTCATTTCCACATTCCGGGCAACATAGGCTTCACTCTGTGGCGTTGCTCCACCAGCTCGAATAGCTAGGGACTTAGAATTCAATGCTAGAAGCATAAAATGCAATATATATATAACAGCTTTTCATTCTATAAAACGAATAATTGCTACCAGTGTGAAAGAGTTGGTAATTTCTACGTTCCGGGCAACCTAGGATTCACCCTAGGGCGTTGTTCCACCAGATGGAACAGTTAAGGCCTAAGAAGTCAATGCCAGAAGCATAAAATACAATAAAGATGCAACAGTTTTTCCATCGTATAACAGGAATAATTGCAACCAGTGTGAAGGTAATGGTGTGTTCTACGTTCCGGACAACCTAGGCTTCACTCTAGGGCGGTGCTCCACCAGGTTAAATAGTTAGGGCCTAAGAAGTCAACGCCAGAAGCATAAAATACAATATATATACAACAGCCTTTCCATCGTATATAATGTATATTTGCAAACAGTGTGAAAGTAATGGTCATTTCTACGTTCCTGGTAACCTAGGCTTCACTCTGGGTCGTTGTTCCACCAGATCGAATAGTTAGGGCCTAAGAGGTCAACGCCAGAAGCATAAAATACAATATAAATGCAACAGCTTTTCCATCGTATAAAAGGAATAATTGCAAACAGTGTGAAAGTAATGGTCATTTCTACGTTCCGGGCAACCTAGGCTTCACTCTATGGCGTTCATCCACCACATCGAATAGCTACGGCCTCAGAAGTCAACGCGTGCGGCATAAAATACAATAAAAATACAACAGTCTTTCCATCCAATAACAGGAATAATTGCAACCCGTGTAAAAGTGATGGTCATTTCTACGTTCCAGGCAACCTAGGCTTCACTCCAGGGTGTTGTTCCACCAGATCGAATAGTTAGGGCCTAAGAAGTCAACGCCAGAAGCATAAAATACAATATAAATATAACAGTTGTTCCATCGTATAAAACGAATAATTGCTACGAGTGTGAAAGATATGGTCATAACTACGTTCCGGGCAACCTAGGCTTCACCCTTGGACGTTGCCCCACCAGATCGAATAGCTAGGACCTTTGAATTCAAATACAGAAGCAGAAAATACAACAAAAATGCAACAGTTCTTCAATCGTATAGCATGAATAATTGCAACCAGTGTGAAAGTAACGATCATTTCGACGTTTCGGGCATCCTAGACTTAACTCTGAGGCATTGCTCCACCAGGTCGACGTGTTAGGGCCTTGGAATTCAACGCCAGAAACATAAACTACAAAATAAATACAACAGTCTTTCAATCGTATAAAACGAATAATTGCAACCTGTGTGAAGGTTATGGTCATATCTACGTTCCGGACAAACTAGGCTTCACTGTAGGGTGTTGCTCCACCAGATCGAATAGGTAGGGCCTAAGAAGACAACGCCCGAAGCATAAAATACGATATAAATACAACAGCTTTTCCATCATATTAAATGAATAATTGCAAACAATGTGAAAGAAGTGGTCATTTCTACGTTCCGAGCAACCTATGCGACGCTCTAGGGCGTTGCTCCACCAAATCGAATAGCTAGGGCCTTAGAAGTCAACGCTGGAAGCATAAAATACAATATAGATGCAAAAGTTTTTCCATCGTATAACAGGAATAACTGCAAACAGTATGAAAGTACTGGTCATTTCATCGTTCCGGGTAACCTAGGTTTCACTCTAGGGCGTTGCACCACCATATCGAATAGCTAGGGCGTTAGATGTCAACGCCAGAAGCATAAAATGCAACATAAATTCAACAGATTTTCCATCGTATATAATTTATATGTGCAAACAGTGTGAAAGTAATGGACATTTCTACGTACCGGGCAACCTAGGCCCCACTCTACGGCGTTGCTCCACCAAATCGAATAGCTAGGGCCTTAGAAGTCAACGCCGGAAGCGTAAAATACATTATAGATGCAAAAGTTTTTCCATCGTATAACAGGAATAACTGCAAACAGTGTGAAAGTAGTGGTCATTTCTACGTTCCGGGTAAACTAGGTTTCACTCTAGGGCGTTGCTCCACGAGATCGAAAAGCTAGGTACTTTGAATTCAACGCCAGAAGAATAAAATACAATATAAGTACAACGGTTTTTCCATTGTATAAAACGAATAATTGCTACCAGTGTAAAAGTTATGGTCTTTTCTACGTTCCGGGCAAGCTAGGCTACACACTAGGGCGTTGCTCCTCCAGATCCATCAGTTAGGGCCTTAGAAGTCAACGCCCGAAGCATAAAATGCAAAATAAATAGAACAGTTTTTCCATTGTATAAAACGAATAATTGCTACCAGTGTAAAAGGTATGGTCATTTCTACGTTCCGGGCAACCTAGGCTTCACCCTAGGGCGTTGTTCCGCCAGATCGAATAGTTAGGGCCTAAGAAGTGAACGCCAGAAGCATAAAATACAATATAAATACAACAGTTTATCCATCATATAAAACGAATGATAGCAACCAGTGTGAAAGTTATGGTCATTTCTACGTTCCGGCAACATAGGCTTCACTCTAGGCCGTTGTTCCACCAGATCGAATAGTCAGGGCCTAAGAAGTGAACGCCAGAAGCATAAAACACAATATAAATACAACAGTTTTTCCATCATATAAAACGAATGATTGCAACCAGTGTGAAAGTTATGGTCATTTCTACGTGCCGGGCAACCCAGGCTTCACTCTAGGGCGTAGCTCCACCAGATCGAATAGTTAGGGCCTTAGAAGTCAACACCCGAAGCATAAAATACAAAATAAATAAAACAGTTTTACCATCGTATAAAACGAATAATTGCTACCAGTGTGAAAGTTATGGTCATTTCTACGATCCGCGCAACCTAGGCTTCACTCTAGGGCGTTGCTCCACCAGATCGAATAGTTAGGGCCTTAGAAGTCAACGCCCGAAGCATAAAATACGATAAATATACAACAGTATTTTCATCGTATAACAGGAATAATTGCAACCAGTGTGAAAGTGATGGTCATTTCTGCGTTCCGGGCAACCTAGGCTTCACTCTAGGACGTTGTACCACCAGATCGAATAGTTAGGGCCTTAGAAGTCAACGCCAGAAGCATAAAATACAAAATAAATAGAACAGTTCATACATGTATAAAACGAATAATTGCTACCAGTGTGAAAGTTATGGTCATTTCTACGTTCCGGGCAACCTAGGCTTCACCCTAGGGCGCTTCTCCACCAGATCGAATAGTTAGTGCCCTAGAAGTCAGCGCCAGAAGCATAAAATACAATATAAATACAACAGTTTTTCCATCGTATAAAACGAATAATTGCAACAAGTATGAAAGTTATGGTCATTTCTACTTTCCGGGCAACCTAGGCTACACTCTAGGGCGTCGTTCCAGCAGATCGAATAGTTACGGCCTAAGAAGTCAACGCCAGAAGCATAAAACACAATATAAATATAACAGTTTTTCCATCGTATAAAACGAATATTTGCAACAAGTATGAAAGTTGTGGGTATTTCTACTTTCCGGGCAAGCTAGGCTTCACCCTAGGGCGTTGCTCCAACAGATTGAATAGTTAGGGCCTTAGAAGTCAACGCCCGAAGCATAAAATACAAAATAAATAGAACAGTTTTTCCATCGTACAAAACTAATAATTGCAACGAGTGTGAAAGTAATGGGCATTTCTACGTTCCGGGCAACCTAGGCTTCACTCTAGGGCGTTGCTCCACCACAGCGAATAGCTACGGCCTTAGAAGTCAACGCCAGAAGCATAAAATACAGTATAAATACAACAGCTTTTCCATTGTATAGCATGACTAACTGCAACCAGTGCGAAAGTAACGATCATTTCGACGTTTCGGGCATCCTAGACTTAACTCTAGGGCGTTGTTCCACCAGATCGAAAAGTTAGGGCCTAAGAAGTCAACGCCAGAAGCATAAAATACAATATAAATATAACAGTTTTTCCATCGTATAGCATGAATAATTGCAACCGGTGTGAAAGTTATTTTCATTTCTACGTTCCGGGCAACCTAGGCTTGACTGTATGGTGTTGCTCCACCAGATCGAATAGGTAGGGCCATAGAAGTCAACGCCCGAAGCATAAAATACAAAATAAATAGAACAGTTTTTCCATTGTAAAAAACGAATAATTGCTACCAGTGTGAATGTTATGTTCACTTCTACGTTCCGGGCAACCTAGGCTTCACTCTAGGGCGTTGTTCCACCAGATCGAGAAGTTAGGGCCTAAGAAGTCAACGCCAGAATCATAAAATACAATATAAATATAACAGTTTTTCCATCGTATAAAACGAATAATAGCAACCAGTGTGAATGTTCTGGTCATTTCTACGTTCCGGGCAACCTAGGCTTCACTCTAGGGTGTTGCTCCACCAGATCGAATAGTTAGGGCCTTAGAAGTCAACGCCCGAAGCAAAAAATACAAAATAAATAGAACAGTTTTTTCATTGTATAAAACGAATAATTGCTACCAGTGTGAAAGTTATGGTCATTTCTACTTTCCGGCAACCTTGGCTTCACCCTAGGGCGTTGTTCCACCAGATCGAATAGTTAGGGCCATAGATGTCAACGCCCGAAGCATAAAATACAATAAATATACAAGAGTATTTCCATCGTATAACAGGAATAATTGCAACCAGTGTGAAAGTGATGGTCATTTCTACGTTCTGGGCAACCTAGGCAACACTCTAGGGCGTCGTTCCACCAGATCGAATAGTTAGGGCCTAAGATGTCAACGCCAGAAGCATAAAATACAATATAAATATAACAGTTTTTCCATCGTATAAAACGAATATTTGCAACAAGTATGAAAGTTGTGGGTATTTCTACTTTCCGGGCAAGCTAGGCTTCACCCTAGGGCGTTGCTCCAACAGATTGAATAGTTAGGGCCTTAGAAGTCAACGCCAGAAGCATAAAATACAGTATAAATACAACAGCTTTTCCATTGTATAGCATGACTAATTGCAACCAGTGCGAAAGTAACGATCATTTCGACGTTTCGGGCATCCTAGACTTAACTCTAGGGCGTTGTTCCACCAGATCGAAAAGTTAGGGCCTAAGAAGTCAACGCCAGAAGCATAAAATACAATATAAATATAACAGTTTTTCCATCGTATAAAACGAATAATAGCAACCAGTGTGAAAGTTCTGGTCATTTCTACGTTCCCGGCAACCGAGCCTTCACTGTAGGGCGTTGCTCCACCAGATCGAATAGTTAGGGCCTTAGAAGTCAACGCCCGAAGCATAAAATACAAAATAAATAGAAAAGTTTTTCCATTGTATAAAACGAATAATTGCTACCAGTATGAAAGTAATGGCCAGTTCTACGTTCCGGGCAACCTAGGCTTCACTCTAGGGCGTTGTTCCACCAGATCGAGAAGTTAGGGCCTAAGAAGTCAACGCCAGAATCATAAAATACAATATAAATATAACAGCTTTTCCATCGTATAAAACGAATAGTAGCAACCAGTGTGAAAGTTCTGGTCATTTCTACGTTCCGGGCAACCTAGGCTTCACTCTAGGGCGTTGCTCCACCAAATCGAATAGGTAGGGCCTTAGAAGTCAACAGCCGAAGCATAAAATACAAAATAAATAGAACTGTTTTTCCATCGTATAAAACGAATAATTGCTACCGGTGTGAAAGTTATTTCCATTTCTACGTTCCGGGCAACCTAGGCTTCACCCTTGGGCGTTGTTCCACCAGATGGAATAGTTATGGCATAAGAAGTCAACGCCAGAGGCATAAAATACAATATAAGTACAACACTTTTTCCATCGTATAGAATGAATAATTGCAAACATTGCGAAAGTAATGGTCATTTCTACGTTCCGGGCAACCTAGGCGTCACTCTAGTGCGTTGCTCCAACACATCTAATAGCTACGGCCTTAGACGTCAACGACAGAAGCATAAAATACAATTAAGATGCAACAGCTTTTCCATCGTATAAAACGAATAATTGCAACCAGTGTGAAAGTTATTGTCATTTCTACTTTACGGGCTACCTCGGCTACACCCTAGTGCGTTGCTCCTACAGATTGAATAGTTAGGGCCTTAGAAGTCAACGCCGGAAGCATAAAATACAATAAAGATGCAACAGGTTTTCCATCGTATTAAACGAATAATTTCAACCAGTGTGAATGTTATGGTCATTTCTACATTCCGAGCAACCTAGCCTTCACTCTAGGGCGTTGATCCAACAGATTGAATAGTTAGGGCCTTAGCAGTCAACGCCCGAAGTATAAAATACAATATAAATACAACAGTTTTTCCATCACATAACAGGAATAATTGCAACCAGTTTGAAAGTGATGGTCATTTCTACGTTCCGGGCAACCTAGGCTTCACTCTAGAGCGTTGCTCCACCAGATCGAATAGTTAGTGCCTTAGAAGTCAACGCCAGAAGCATTAAATACAATATAAATACAACAGTTTTTCCATCGTATAAAACGAATAATTGCAACCAGTATGAAAGTTATGGTCATTTCTACGTTCCGGGCAACCTAGGCTTCACTCTATGGCGTTCTTCCACTACATCGAATAGCTACGGCCTCAGAAGTCAACGCCTGAAGCATAAAATACAATAAAAATACAACAGTCTTTCCATCCTATAACAGGAATAATTGCAACCAGTTTGATAGTGATGGTCATTTCTACGTTCCGGGGAACCTAGGCTTCACTCTAGGGCGTTGCTCCACCAGATCGAATAGTTTGTGCCTTAGATGTCAACGCCAGAAACATAAAATACAATATCAATACAACAGTCTTTCCATCCTAAAACTGGAATAATTGCAACCCGTGTGAAAGTGATGGTCATTTGTACGTTCCAGGCAACCTAGGCTTCACTCTAGGGCGTTGTTCCACCAGATCGAATTGTTAGGGCCTAAGAAGTCAACGCCAGAAGCATAAGATACAATATAAATATAACAGATTTGCCATCGTATAGAACGAATAATAGCATCCAGTGTGAAAGTTATGGTCATTTCTACGTTCCGGGCAACCTAGGCTTCACTCTAGGGCGTTGCTCCACCAGATCAAACAGTTAGTTCCTTAGAAGTCAACGCCAGCAGCATAAAATACAATATAAATACAACAGTTCTTCCATCATATAAAACGAATAATTGCAACCAGTATGAAAGTTATGGTTATTTCTACGTTCCGGGCAACCTAGGCTTCACTCTATGGCGTTCTTCCACCACATCGAATAGCTGCGGCCTCAGAAGTCAACGCCTGAAGCATAAAATACAATATAATTACAACAGTTTTTCCATCATATAACAGGAATAATTGCAACCAGTTTGAAAGTGATGGCCATTTCTACGTTCCGGGCAACCTAGGCTTTACTCTAGGGCGTTGTTCCACCAGATCGAACAGTTAGGGCCTAAGAAGGCAACGCCAGAAGCATAAAATACAATATAAATATAACAGTTTTTCCATCGTATAAAACGAATAATAGCAACGAGTGTGAAAGTTATGGTCATTTCTACGTTCCGGGCAACCTAGTCTTCACCCCAGGTAGTTGTTCCAGCAGATCGAATAGTTAGGGCCTAAGAAGTGAACGCCAGCAGCATAAAATACAATATAAATACAACAGTTCTTCCATCATATAAGACGGGTAATTGCAACCAGTATGAAGGTTATGGTCATTTCTACGTTCCGGGCAACCTAGGCTTCACTCTATTGCGTTCTTCCACCACATCGAATAGCTACGGCCTCATAAGTCAACGCCTGAAGCATAGAATACAATAAAAATACAACAGTCTTTCCATCCTATAACTGGAATAATAGCAACCCGTGTGAAAGTGATGGTCATCTGTACGTTCCAGGCAGCCTAGGCTTCACTCTAGGGCGTTGTTCCACCAGATCGAATTGTTAGGGCCTAAGAAGTCAACGCCAGAAGCATAAGATAGTATATAAATATAACAGTTTTTCCATCGTATAGAACGAATAATACCAACCAGTGTAAATTTATGGTCATTTCTACGTTCCGGGAAACCTAGGCTTCACCCTAGGGCGTTGTTCCACCAGATCGAATAGTTAGTGCCTTAGAAGTCCACGGCCGAAGCATAAAATACAAAATAAATAGAACTGTTTTTCCGTCGTATAAAACGAATAATAGCAACCAGTGTGAAAGTTATGATCATTTCTACGTTCCGGCAACCTAGGCTTCACCCCAGGGCGTTGTTCCACCAGATCGAATAGTTAGGGGCTAAGAAGTGAACGCCAGCAGCATAAAATACAATATAAATACAACAGTTCTTCCATCATATAAAACGAATAATTGCAACCAGTATGAAAGTTATGGTCATCTCTACGTTCCGGGCAGCCTAGGCTTCACTCTATGGCGTTCTTCCACCACATCGAATAGCTGCGGCGACAGAAGTCAACGCCTGAAGCATAAAATACAATAAAAATACAACAGTCTTTCCATCCTATAACAGGAATAATTGCAACCAGTCTGAAAGTGGTGGTCATTTCTACTTTCCGGGCAACCTAGGCTTCACCCTAGGGCGTTGCTCCAACAGATTGAATAGTTCGGGCCTTAGAAGTCAACGCCCGATGCATAAAATACAAAATAGATAGAACAGTTTTTCCATCGTGTAAAACGAATGATTGCTACCGGTGTGAAAGTTATGGTCATTTCTACGTTCCGGTCAACCTAGGCTTCACCATAGGGCGTTATTCCACCAGATCGAATACTTAGGGCCTTAGAAGTCAACGCCAGAATCATAAAATACATTAAAGATGCAACAGCTTTTCCATCGTATTAAACGAATAATTTCAACCAGTGTGAATGTTATGGTCATTTCTACATTCCGAGCAACCTAGGCTTCACTCTAGGGCGTTGATCCAACAGATTGAATAGTTAGGGCGTTAGGAGTCAACGCCCGAAGCATAAAATACAATATAAATATAACAGTCTTTCCATCATATAACAGGAGTAATAGCAACCAGTTTGAAAGTGATGGTCATTTCTACGTTCCGGGCAACCTAGGCTTCACTCTAGAGCGTTGCTCCACCAGATCGAATAGTTAGTGCCTTAGAAGTCAACGCCAGAAGCATAAAATACAATATAAATACAACAGTTTTTCCATCATATAAAACGAATAATTGCAACCAGTATGAAAGCTATGGTCATTTCTACTTTCCGGGCAACCCAGGCTTCACCATAGGGCGTTATTCCACCAGATTGAATAGTTAGGGCCTAACAAGTCAACGCCCGGAGCATAAAATACAAAATAAATGGAACAGTTCTTCCATGGTATAAAACGAACACTTGCTACCAGTGTAAAAGTTATGGTCATTTCTACGTTCCGGGCAACCTGGGCTTCACCCTAGGGCGTTGTTCCACCAGATCGAATAGTTAGGGGCTAAGAAGTGATCGCCAGCAGCATAAAATACAATATAAATACAACAGTTCTTCCATCATATAAAACGAATAATTGCAACCAGTATGAAAGTTATGGTCATTTCTACGTTCCGGGCAACCCAGTCTTCACTCTATGGCGTTCTTCCACCACATCGAATAGCTGCGGCCTCAGAAGTCAACGCCTGAAGCATAAAATACAATAAAAATACAACAGTCTTTCCATCCTATAACAGGAATAATTGCAACCAGTTTGAAAGTGATGGTCATTTCTACTTTCCGGGTAACCTAGGCTTCACCCTAGGGCGTTGCTCCAACAGATTGAATAGTTAGGGCCTTAGAAGTCAACGCCCGATGCATAAAGTACAAAATAAATAGAACAGTTTTTCCATCGTGTAAAACGAATAATTGCTACCGGTGTGAAAGTTATGGTCATTTCTACGTTCCGGTCAACCTAGGCTTCACCATAGGGCGTTATTCCACCAGATCGAATAGTTAGGGCCTAAGAAGTCAACGCCCGAAGCATAAAATACAAAATAAATAGAACAGTTTTTCCATGGTATAAAACGAACACTTGCTACCAGTGTAAAAGTTATGGCCATTTCTACGTTCCGGGCAACCTACGGTTCACACTAGGGCGTTGTTCAACCAGATCGAATAGTTAGGGCCTAAGAAGTGAACTCCAGAAGCATAAAATACAATATATATACAACAGTTTTTCCATCATATAAAACGAGTAATTGCAACCAGTATGAAAGTTGTGGTCATTTCTACTTTCCGGGCAACCCTGGCTACACCCCAGGGCGTTGCTCCAACAGCTCGAATAGTTAGGGCCTAAGAAGTGAACGCCAGAAGCATAAAGTACAATATAAATACAACAGTTTTTCCATCATATAAAACGAATAATTTCAACCAGTGTGAATGTTATGGTCATTTCTACATTCCGAGCAACCTAGGCTTCACTCTAGGGCGTTGATCCAAGAGATTGAATAGTTAGGGCCTTAGAAGTCAACGCCCGAAGCATAAAATACAATATAAGTATAACAGTCTTTCCATCATATAACAGGAATAATTGCAACCAGTATGAAAGTTATGGTCATTTCTACGTTCCGGGCAACCCAGGCTTCACCATAGGGCGTTATTCCACCAGATCGAATAGTTAGGGCCTAAGAAGTCAACGCCCGGAGCATAAAATACAAAATAAATGGAACAGTTCTTCCATGGTATAAAACGAACACTTGCTACCCGTGTAAAAGTTATGGTCTTTTCTACGTTCCCGGCAACCTAGGCTTCACCCTAGGGCGTTGTTCCACCAGATCGAATAGTTAGGGCCTAAGAACTGAACGCCAGAAGCATAGAATACAATAAAAATACAACAGTCTTTCCATCCTATAACTGGAATAATTGCAACCCGTGTGAAAGTGATGGTTATTTGTACGTTGCAGGCAACCTAGGCTTCACTCTAGGGCGCTGTTCCACAAGATCGAATTGTTAGGGCGTAAGAAGTCAACGCCAGAAGCATAAGATACAATATAAATATAACAGTTTTGCCATCGTATAGAACGAATAATAGCATCCAGTGTGAAAGTTATGGTCATTTCTACGTTCCGGGCAACCTAGGCTTCACTCTAGGGCGTTGCTCCACCACATCAAACAGTTAGTTCCTTAGAAGTCAACGCCCGAAGCATAAAATACAAAATAAATAGAACAGTTTTTCCTTAGTATAAAAGGAATAATAGCAACCAGTGTGAAAGTTATGATCATTTCTACGTTCCGGCAACCTAGGCCTCACCCTAGCGCGTTGTTCCACCAGACTGAATAATTAGGGCCTAAGAAGTGAACGCCAGCGGCATAAAATACAATATAAATACAACAGTTTTTCCATCATATAAAACGAATAATTGCAACCAGCATGAAAGTTATGGTCATTTCTACGTTCCGGGCAACCTAGGCTTCATTCTATGGCGTTCTTCCACGACATCGAATAGCAACGGCCTCAGAAGTCACCGCCTGAAGCATAAAATACAATAAAAATGCAACAGTCTTTCCGTCCTATAACAGGAATAATTGCAACCCGTGTGAAAGTTATGGCCATTTCTACGTTCCGGGCAACGTAGGCTTCACGCCTGGGGCGTTGCTCCACCAGATCAAACAGTTAGGGCCTTAGAAGTCAACGCCCGAAGCATAAAATACAATATAAATACAACAGTTTTTCCACCATATAAAACGAATAATTGCTACCAGTGTGAAAGTTATGGTCATTTCTACGTTCCAGGCAACCTAGGCTTCACCCTAGTGCGTTGTTCCACCAGATGGAATAGTTAGGGCCTAAGAAGTCAACGCCAGAGCATAAAATACAAAATAAATGGAACAGATTTTCCATGTATAAAACGAATAATTGCTTCCTGTGTGAAAGTTATGGTCATTTCTACGTTCCGGGCAACCTAGGCTTCACCCTAGTACGTTGTTCCACCGGATGGAATAGTTAGGGCCTAAGAAGTCAACGCCAGAAGCATAAAATACGATATAAATACAACAGCTTTTCCATCATATAAAACGAATAATGGTAACCAGTGTGAAAGTTATGGTCATTTCTACGTTCCGGGCAACCTAGGCTTCACTCTAGGGCGTTGCTACACCAGATCGAATAGCTAGTGCCTTAGAAGTCAACGGCCGAAGCATAAAATACAAAATAAATAGAACAGATTTTCCATGTGTAAAACGAAAAATTGTTTCCAGTGTGAAAGTTATGATCATTTCTACGTTCCGGGCAAGCTAGGCTACACCATAGGGCGCTGTTACACCTGATGGAATAGTTGGGTCCTAAGATGTCAACGCCAGAAGCATAAAATACGATATAGATACAACAGATTTTCCATCGTATAAAACGAATAATTGCAACCAGTGTGAAAGCTATGGTCACTTCTACGATCCGGGCAACCTAGGCTTCACTCTAGGACGTTGCTCCACCAGAACGAATAGTTAGGGCCTAAGAAGTCAACGCCAGAAGCATAAAATACAATAAAGATGCAACAGTTTTTCCATCGTATAACAGGAATAATTGCAACCAGTGTGAATGTAATGGTCATTTGTACGTTCCGGGCAACCTAGGCTTCACTCTAGGGCGTTGCTCCACCAGATCGAATAGTTAGTGCCTTAGAAGTCAACGCCCGAAGCATAAAATACAAAATAAATAGAACAGATTTTCCATGTACACAACGAATAATTGCTTCCAGTGTGAAAGAGTTGGTCATTTCTACGTTCCGGGCAACCCTGATTTCACCCTAGGGCGGTGTTCCACCAGATCGAATAGGTAGGGCCATGGAGGTCAACGCCCCAAGCATAAAACACAATAAATATGCAAGAGTTTTTCCATCGTATAACAGGAGCTATTGCAACCAGTGTGAAAGTGATGGTCATTTCTACGTTCCGGTCGACCTAGGCTTCACTCTGGGCCGTTGTTCCACCAGATCGAATGGTTAGGTCCTAAGAAGTCAACGCCAGAAGCATAAAATACAATATAAATATAACAGTTATTCCATCGTAAAAAACGAATAATAGCAACCAGTGTGAAAGCTATGGTCATTTCTACTTTCCGGGCAACCTAGGCTTCACCCTAGGGCGTTGCTCCAACAGATTGAATAGTTAGGGCCTTAGGAGCCAACGGCAGAAGCATATAATGCAACATAAATTCAACAGATTTTCCATCGTATATAATGTATATTTGCAAACAGTGTGATAGTAATGGACATTTCTACGTACCGGGCCACCTTGGCCCCACTCTAGGGCGTTGCTCCACCAAATCGAATAGCTGGGGCCTTAGAAGTCAACGCCGGAAGCATAAAATACAATATAGATGCAAAAGTTTTTCAATCGTATAACAGGAATAACTGCAAACAGTGTGAAAGTAGTGGTCATTTCTACGTTCCTGGTAACCTAGGTTTCACTCTAGGGCGTGGCTCCACCATATCGAATAGCTAGGGACTTAGCATTCAACGCCATAAGAATAAAATACAATATAGGTATAACAGTTTTTCCATCGTATAAAATGAATAATTGCAACCAGTGTGAAAGTTATGGTCATTTCTACGATCCGCGCAACCTAGGCTTCACTCTAGGGCGTTGCTCCACCAGATCGAATAGTTAGGGCCTTAGAAGTCAACGCCCGAAGCATAAAATACAAAATAAATAAAACAGTTTTTCCATCGTATAAAACGAATAATTGCTACCAGTGTGAAAGAAGTGGTCACTTCTACGTTCCGAGCAACCTAGGCTTCACTCTATGGCGTTCGTCCACCACATCGAATAGCTACGGCCTCAGAAGTCAACGCGTGAAGCATAAAATACAATAAAAATACAACAGTCTTTCCATCCTATAGCGGGAATAATTGCAACCAGTGTGAATGTACTGGTCATTTCTACGTTCCGGGTAACCTAGGTTTCACTCTAGGGCGTTGCTCCACGAGATCGAAAAGCTAGGCACTTAGAATTCAAAGCCAGAAGAATAAAATACAATATAAGTACAACAGTTTTTCCATCGTATAAAATGTATATTTGCAAACATTGTGATAGCAATGGTCATTTCTACGTTCCGGGCAACCTATGCGACACTCTAGGGCGTTGCTCCACCACATTGAATAGCTACGGCCTTAAAAGTCAACGCCAGAAGAATAAAATGCAATACAAATACAACAGCTTTTCCATCGTATAAAATGAATAATTGCAAACAGTGTGAAAGTAATGGTCATTTCTACGTTCCCGGCAACCTAGGCTTCAATCTAGGGCGTTGTTCCACCAGATCAAACAGTTAGGGCCTTAGAAGTCAACGCCCGAAGCATAAAATACAAAATAAATAGAACGGTTTTTCCATCGTATAAAACGAATAATTGCTACCAGTGTGAAAGTTATGGTGATTTCTACGATCCGCGCAACCTAGGCTTCACCCTAGGGCGTTGCTCCACCAGATCGAATGGTTAGTGCCTTAGAAGTCAACGCCAGAAGCATAAAATACAATATAAATACAACAGTTTTTCTATCGTATAAAACGAATAATTGCAGCCAGTCTGAAACTTATGGTCATTTCTACTTTCCGAGCAACCTAGGCTTCACCCTAGGGCGTTGCTCCAACAGATTGAATAGTTAGGGCCTTAGAAGTCTATGCCCGAAGCATAAAATGAAATAAAAATACAACAGCTTTTCCATAGTATAACAGGAATAATTGCAACCAGTGTGAAAGTGATGGTCATTTCTACGATCCGGGTAACCCAGGTTTTACTCTAGGGCATTACTCCACCACATCGAATAGCTACGGCCGTAGAAGTCAACGCCTGAAGCATAAAATGCAATAAAAATACAACAGTTTTGTCATCGTATAACAGGAATAATTGCAGCAAGCGTGAAGGTAATGGCCATTTCTACGTTCCGGGCACCCTAGGCATCACTCTTGGGCGTTGTTCCACCAGATGGAATAGTTAGGGCCTAAGAAGTCAACGCCAGAAGCATAAAATACGATATAAATACAACAGCTTTTCCATCGTATAAAACGAATAATGGTAACCAGTGTGAAAGTTATGGTCATTTCTACGTTCCGGGCAACCTAGGCTTCACTCTAGGACGATGCTCCAAGAGATCGAATAGTTAGGGCCTAAAAAGTCAACGCCAGAAGCATAAAATACAATAAAGATGCAACAGTTGTTCCATCGTATAACAGGAATAACTGCAAACAGTGTGAAAGTACAGGTCATTTCTACGTTCCGGGTAATCCAGGTTTCACTCTAGGGCGTTGCTCCACCAGATCGAATAGCTAGGGCCTAAGAAGTCAACGCCAGAAGCATAAAATACAATAAAGATGCAACTGTTTTTCCATCGTATACCTGGAATAATTGCAACCAGTGTGAAGGTAATGGTATGTTCTACGTTCCGGGACGCTAGGCTTCACTCTAGGGCGGTGCTCCACCAGGTTAAATAGTTAGGGCCTAAGAAGTCAACGCCAGAAGCATAAAATACAATATAAATACAACAGCCTTTCCATCGTATATAATGTATATTTGCAAACAGTCCGAAAGTAATGACCATTTCGACGTTTCAGGCATCCTGGGCTTAACTCTGGGGCGTTGCTCCACCAAATCGAAGAGATAGGGCCTTAGAAGTCAACGCCAGAAGCATAAAATACAATATAAATACAACAGCTTTGCCATCGTATAAAACGAATAATGGCAAACCGTGTGAAAGTTATGGTCATTTCCACATTCCGGGCAACATAGGCTTCACTCTGTGGCGTTGCTCCACCAGCTCGAATAGCTAGGGACTTAGAATTCAATGCTAGAAGCATAAAATGCAATATATATATAACAGCTTTTCATTCTATAAAACGAATAATTGCTACCAGTGTGAAAGAGTTGGTAATTTCTACGTTCCGGGCAACCTAGGATTCACCCTAGGGCGTTGTTCCACCAGATGGAACAGTTAAGGCCTAAGAAGTCAATGCCAGAAGCATAAAATACAATAAAGATGCAACAGTTTTTCCATCGTATAACAGGAATAATTGCAACCAGTGTGAAGGTAATGGTGTGTTCTACGTTCCGGACAACCTAGGCTTCACTCTAGGGCGGTGCTCCACCAGGTTAAATAGTTAGGGCCTAAGAAGTCAACGCCAGAAGCATAAAATACAATATATATACAACAGCCTTTCCATCGTATATAATGTATATTTGCAAACAGTGTGAAAGTAATGGTCATTTCTACGTTCCTGGTAACCTAGGCTTCACTCTGGGTCGTTGTTCCACCAGATCGAATAGTTAGGGCCTAAGAGGTCAACGCCAGAAGCATAAAATACAATATAAATGCAACAGCTTTTCCATCGTATAAAAGGAATAATTGCAAACAGTGTGAAAGTAATGGTCATTTCTACGTTCCGGGCAACCTAGGCTTCACTCTATGGCGTTCATCCACCACATCGAATAGCTACGGCCTCAGAAGTCAACGCGTGCGGCATAAAATACAATAAAAATACAACAGTCTTTCCATCCAATAACAGGAATAATTGCAACCCGTGTAAAAGTGATGGTCATTTCTACGTTCCAGGCAACCTAGGCTTCACTCCAGGGTGTTGTTCCACCAGATCGAATAGTTAGGGCCTAAGAAGTCAACGCCAGAAGCATAAAATACAATATAAATATAACAGTTGTTCCATCGTATAAAACGAATAATTGCTACGAGTGTGAAAGATATGGTCATAACTACGTTCCGGGCAACCTAGGCTTCACCCTTGGACGTTGCCCCACCAGATCGAATAGCTAGGACCTTTGAATTCAAATACAGAAGCAGAAAATACAACAAAAATGCAACAGTTCTTCAATCGTATAGCATGAATAATTGCAACCAGTGTGAAAGTAACGATCATTTCGACGTTTCGGGCATCCTAGACTTAACTCTGAGGCATTGCTCCACCAGGTCGACGTGTTAGGGCCTTGGAATTCAACGCCAGAAACATAAACTACAAAATAAATACAACAGTCTTTCAATCGTATAAAACGAATAATTGCAACCTGTGTGAAGGTTATGGTCATATCTACGTTCCGGACAAACTAGGCTTCACTGTAGGGTGTTGCTCCACCAGATCGAATAGGTAGGGCCATAGAAGTCAACGCCAGAAGCATAAAATACGTTAAAGATGCAACAGTTTTTCCATCGTTTAAAACGAATAATTGCAACCAGTGTGAAAGTTATGGTCATTTCTATATTCCGAGCAACCTAGGCTTCACTCTAGGGCGTTGCTCCACCAGATCGAATAGTTAGGTCCTTAGAACTCAACGCCAGAAGCATAAAATACGATATAAATACAACAGCTTTTCCATCGTATAAAAGGAATAATTGCAAACAGTGTGAAAGTAATGGTCATTTCTACGGTCCGGGCAACCTAGGCTTCACTCTACGGCGTTGTTCCACCAGATCGAATAGGTAGGGCCTAAGAAGTCAACACCAGACGAATAAAATACAAAATAAACACAATAGCCTTTACACCGTGTACAAGTGTATTATTGCAACCTGTGTGAAGGTTATGGTCATATCTACGTTCCGGGCAACATAGGCTTCACTGTAGGCCGTTGCTCCACCAGATCGAAATGTCAGGGCCTAAGAAGACAACGCCCGAAGCATAAAATACGATATAAATACAACAGCTTTTCCATCATATTAAATGAATAATTGCAAACAATGTGAAAGAAGTGGTCATTTCTACGTTCCGAGCAACCTATGCGACGCTCTAGGGCGTTGCTCCACCAAATCGAATAGCTAGGGCCTTAGAAGTCAACGCTGGAAGCATAAAATACAATATAGATGCAAAAGTTTTTCCATCGTATAACAGGAATAACTGCAAACAGTATGAAAGTACTGGTCATTTCATCGTTCCGGGTAACCTAGGTTTCACTCTAGGGCGTTGCACCACCATATCGAATAGCTAGGGCGTTAGATGTCAACGCCAGAAGCATAAAATGCAACATAAATTCAACAGATTTTCCATCGTATATAATTTATATGTGCAAACAGTGTGAAAGTAATGGACATTTCTACGTACCGGGCAACCTAGGCCCCACTCTACGGCGTTGCTCCACCAAATCGAATAGCTAGGGCCTTAGAAGTCAACGCCGGAAGCGTAAAATACATTATAGATGCAAAAGTTTTTCCATCGTATAACAGGAATAACTGCAAACAGTGTGAAAGTAGTGGTCATTTCTACGTTCCGGGTAAACTAGGTTTCACTCTAGGGCGTTGCTCCACGAGATCGAAAAGCTAGGGACTTTGAATTCAACGCCAGAAGAATAAAATACAATATAAGTACAACGGTTTTTCCATTGTATAAAACGAATAATTGCTACCAGTGTAAAAGTTATGGTCTTTTCTACGTTCCGGGCAAGCTAGGCTACACACTAGGGCGTTGCTCCTCCAGATCCATCAGTTAGGGCCTTAGAAGTCAACGCCCGAAGCATAAAATGCAAAATAAATAGAACAGTTTTTCCATTGTATAAAACGAATAATTGCTACCAGTGTAAAAGGTATGGTCATTTCTACGTTCCGGGCAACCTAGGCTTCACCCTAGGGCGTTGTTCCGCCAGATCGAATAGTTAGGGCCTAAGAAGTGAACGCCAGAAGCATAAAATACAATATAAATACAACAGTTTATCCATCATATAAAACGAATGATAGCAACCAGTGTGAAAGTTATGGTCATTTCTACGTTCCGGCAACATAGGCTTCACTCTAGGCCGTTGTTCCACCAGATCGAATAGTCAGGGCCTAAGAAGTGAACGCCAGAAGCATAAAACACAATATAAATACAACAGTTTTTCCATCATATAAAACGAATGATTGCAACCAGTGTGAAAGTTATGGTCATTTCTACGTGCCGGGCAACCCAGGCTTCACTCTAGGGCGTAGCTCCACCAGATCGAATAGTTAGGGCCTTAGAAGTCAACACCCGAAGCATAAAATACAAAATAAATAAAACAGTTTTACCATCGTATAAAACGAATAATTGCTACCAGTGTGAAAGTTATGGTCATTTCTACGATCCGCGCAACCTAGGCTTCACTCTAGGGCGTTGCTCCACCAGATCGAATAGTTAGGGCCTTAGAAGTCAACGCCCGAAGCATAAAATACGATAAATATACAACAGTATTTTCATCGTATAACAGGAATAATTGCAACCAGTGTGAAAGTGATGGTCATTTCTGCGTTCCGGGCAACCTAGGCTTCACTCTAGGACGTTGTACCACCAGATCGAATAGTTAGGGCCTTAGAAGTCAACGCCAGAAGCATAAAATACAAAATAAATAGAACAGTTCATACATGTATAAAACGAATAATTGCTACCAGTGTGAAAGTTATGGTCATTTCTACGTTCCGGGCAACCTAGGCTTCACCCTAGGGCGCTTCTCCACCAGATCGAATAGTTAGTGCCCTAGAAGTCAGCGCCAGAAGCATAAAATACAATATAAATACAACAGTTTTTCCATCGTATAAAACGAATAATTGCAACAAGTATGAAAGTTATGGTCATTTCTACTTTCCGGGCAACCTAGGCTACACTCTAGGGCGTCGTTCCAGCAGATCGAATAGTTACGGCCTAAGAAGTCAACGCCAGAAGCATAAAACACAATATAAATATAACAGTTTTTCCATCGTATAAAACGAATATTTGCAACAAGTATGAAAGTTGTGGGTATTTCTACTTTCCGGGCAAGCTAGGCTTCACCCTAGGGCGTTGCTCCAACAGATTGAATAGTTAGGGCCTTAGAAGTCAACGCCCGAAGCATAAAATACAAAATAAATAGAACAGTTTTTCCATCGTACAAAACTAATAATTGCAACGAGTGTGAAAGTAATGGGCATTTCTACGTTCCGGGCAACCTAGGCTTCACTCTAGGGCGTTGCTCCACCACAGCGAATAGCTACGGCCTTAGAAGTCAACGCCAGAAGCATAAAATACAGTATAAATACAACAGCTTTTCCATTGTATAGCATGACTAACTGCAACCAGTGCGAAAGTAACGATCATTTCGACGTTTCGGGCATCCTAGACTTAACTCTAGGGCGTTGTTCCACCAGATCGAAAAGTTAGGGCCTAAGAAGTCAACGCCAGAAGCATAAAATACAATATAAATATAACAGTTTTTCCATCGTATAGCATGAATAATTGCAACCGGTGTGAAAGTTATTTTCATTTCTACGTTCCGGGCAACCTAGGCTTGACTGTATGGTGTTGCTCCACCAGATCGAATAGGTAGGGCCATAGAAGTCAACGCCCGAAGCATAAAATACAAAATAAATAGAACAGTTTTTCCATTGTAAAAAACGAATAATTGCTACCAGTGTGAATGTTATGTTCACTTCTACGTTCCGGGCAACCTAGGCTTCACTCTAGGGCGTTGTTCCACCAGATCGAGAAGTTAGGGCCTAAGAAGTCAACGCCAGAATCATAAAATACAATATAAATATAACAGTTTTTCCATCGTATAAAACGAATAATAGCAACCAGTGTGAATGTTCTGGTCATTTCTACGTTCCGGGCAACCTAGGCTTCACTCTAGGGTGTTGCTCCACCAGATCGAATAGTTAGGGCCTTAGAAGTCAACGCCCGAAGCAAAAAATACAAAATAAATAGAACAGTTTTTTCATTGTATAAAACGAATAATTGCTACCAGTGTGAAAGTTATGGTCATTTCTACTTTCCGGCAACCTTGGCTTCACCCTAGGGCGTTGTTCCACCAGATCGAATAGTTAGGGCCATAGATGTCAACGCCCGAAGCATAAAATACAATAAATATACAAGAGTATTTCCATCGTATAACAGGAATAATTGCAACCAGTGTGAAAGTGATGGTCATTTCTACGTTCTGGGCAACCTAGGCAACACTCTAGGGCGTCGTTCCACCAGATCGAATAGTTAGGGCCTAAGATGTCAACGCCAGAAGCATAAAATACAATATAAATATAACAGTTTTTCCATCGTATAAAACGAATATTTGCAACAAGTATGAAAGTTGTGGGTATTTCTACTTTCCGGGCAAGCTAGGCTTCACCCTAGGGCGTTGCTCCAACAGATTGAATAGTTAGGGCCTTAGAAGTCAACGCCAGAAGCATAAAATACAGTATAAATACAACAGCTTTTCCATTGTATAGCATGACTAATTGCAACCAGTGCGAAAGTAACGATCATTTCGACGTTTCGGGCATCCTAGACTTAACTCTAGGGCGTTGTTCCACCAGATCGAAAAGTTAGGGCCTAAGAAGTCAACGCCAGAAGCATAAAATACAATATAAATATAACAGTTTTTCCATCGTATAAAACGAATAATAGCAACCAGTGTGAAAGTTCTGGTCATTTCTACGTTCCCGGCAACCGAGCCTTCACTCTAGGGCGTTGCTCCACCAGATCGAATAGTTAGGGCCTTAGAAGTCAACGCCCGAAGCATAAAATACAAGATAAATAGAAAAGTTTTTCCATTGTATAAAACGAATAATTGCTACCAGTATGAAAGTAATGGCCAGTTCTACGTTCCGGGCAACCTAGGCTTCACTCTAGGGCGTTGTTCCACCAGATCGAGAAGTTAGGGCCTAAGAAGTCAACGCCAGAATCATAAAATACAATATAAATATAACAGCTTTTCCATCGTATAAAACGAATAGTAGCAACCAGTGTGAAAGTTCTGGTCATTTCTACGTTCCGGGCAACCTAGGCTTCACTCTAGGGCGTTGCTCCACCAAATCGAATAGGTAGGGCCTTAGAAGTCAACAGCCGAAGCATAAAATACAAAATAAATAGAACTGTTTTTCCATCGTATAAAACGAATAATTGCTACCGGTGTGAAAGTTATTTCCATTTCTACGTTCCGGGCAACCTAGGCTTCACCCTTGGGCGTTGTTCCACCAGATGGAATAGTTATGGCATAAGAAGTCAACGCCAGAGGCATAAAATACAATATAAGTACAACACTTTTTCCATCGTATAGAATGAATAATTGCAAACATTGCGAAAGTAATGGTCATTTCTACGTTCCGGGCAACCTAGGCGTCACTCTAGTGCGTTGCTCCAACACATCTAATAGCTACGGCCTTAGACGTCAACGACAGAAGCATAAAATACAATTAAGATGCAACAGCTTTTCCATCGTATAAAACGAATAATTGCAACCAGTGTGAAAGTTATTGTCATTTCTACTTTACGGGCTACCTCGGCTACACCCTAGTGCGTTGCTCCTACAGATTGAATAGTTAGGGCCTTAGAAGTCAACGCCGGAAGCATAAAATACAATAAAGATGCAACAGGTTTTCCATCGTATTAAACGAATAATTTCAACCAGTGTGAATGTTATGGTCATTTCTACATTCCGAGCAACCTAGCCTTCACTCTAGGGCGTTGATCCAACAGATTGAATAGTTAGGGCCTTAGCAGTCAACGCCCGAAGTATAAAATACAATATAAATACAACAGTTTTTCCATCACATAACAGGAATAATTGCAACCAGTTTGAAAGTGATGGTCATTTCTACGTTCCGGGCAACCTAGGCTTCACTCTAGAGCGTTGCTCCACCAGATCGAATAGTTAGTGCCTTAGAAGTCAACGCCAGAAGCATTAAATACAATATAAATACAACAGTTTTTCCATCGTATAAAACGAATAATTGCAACCAGTATGAAAGTTATGGTCATTTCTACGTTCCGGGCAACCTAGGCTTCACTCTATGGCGTTCTTCCACTACATCGAATAGCTACGGCCTCAGAAGTCAACGCCTGAAGCATAAAATACAATAAAAATACAACAGTCTTTCCATCCTATAACAGGAATAATGCAACCAGTTTGATAGTGATGGTCATTTCTACGTTCCGGGGAACCTAGGCTTCACTCTAGGGCGTTGCTCCACCAGATCGAATAGTTTGTGCCTTAGATGTCAACGCCAGAAACATAAAATACAATATAAATACAACAGTCTTTCCATCCTAAAACTGGAATAATTGCAACCCGTGTGAAAGTGATGGTCATTTGTACGTTCCAGGCAACCTAGGCTTCACTCTAGGGCGTTGTTCCACCAGATCGAATTGTTAGGGCCTAAGAAGTCAACGCCAGAAGCATAAGATACAATATAAATATAACAGATTTGCCATCGTATAGAACGAATAATAGCATCCAGTGTGAAAGTTATGGTCATTTCTACGTTCCGGGCAACCTAGGCTTCACTCTAGGGCGTTGCTCCACCAGATCAAACAGTTAGTTCCTTAGAAGTCAACGCCAGCAGCATAAAATACAATATAAATACAACAGTTCTTCCATCATATAAAACGAATAATTGCAACCAGTATGAAAGTTATGGTTATTTCTACGTTCCGGGCAACCTAGGCTTCACTCTATGGCGTTCTTCCACCACATCGAATAGCTGCGGCCTCAGAAGTCAACGCCTGAAGCATAAAATACAATATAATTACAACAGTTTTTCCATCATATAACAGGAATAATTGCAACCAGTTTGAAAGTGATGGCCATTTCTACGTTCCGGGCAACCTAGGCTTTACTCTAGGGCGTTGTTCCACCAGATCGAACAGTTAGGGCCTAAGAAGGCAACGCCAGAAGCATAAAATACAATATAAATATAACAGTTTTTCCATCGTATAAAACGAATAATAGCAACGAGTGTGAAAGTTATGGTCATTTCTACGTTCCGGGCAACCTAGTCTTCACCCCAGGTAGTTGTTCCAGCAGATCGAATAGTTAGGGCCTAAGAAGTGAACGCCAGCAGCATAAAATACAATATAAATACAACAGTTCTTCCATCATATAAGACGGGTAATTGCAACCAGTATGAAGGTTATGGTCATTTCTACGTTCCGGGCAACCTAGGCTTCACTCTATTGCGTTCTTCCACCACATCGAATAGCTACGGCCTCATAAGTCAACGCCTGAAGCATAGAATACAATAAAAATACAACAGTCTTTCCATCCTATAACTGGAATAATAGCAACCCGTGTGAAAGTGATGGTCATCTGTTCGTTCCAGGCAGCCTAGGCTTCACTCTAGGGCGTTGTTCCACCAGATCGAATTGTTAGGGCCTAAGAAGTCAACGCCAGAAGCATAAGATAGTATATAAATATAACAGTTTTTCCATCGTATAGAACGAATAATACCAACCAGTGTAAAAGTTATGGTCATTTCTACGTTCCGGGAAACCTAGGCTTCACCCTAGGGCGTTGTTCCACCAGATCGAATAGTTAGTGCCTTAGAAGTCCACGGCCGAAGCATAAAATACAAAATAAATAGAACTGTTTTTCCGTCGTATAAAACGAATAATAGCAACCAGTGTGAAAGTTATGATCATTTCTACGTTCCGGCAACCTAGGCTTCACCCCAGGGCGTTGTTCCACCAGATCGAATAGTTAGGGGCTAAGAAGTGAACGCCAGCAGCATAAAATACAATATAAATACAACAGTTCTTCCATCATATAAAACGAATAATTGCAACCAGTATGAAAGTTATGGTCATCTCTACGTTCCGGGCAGCCTAGGCTTCACTCTATGGCGTTCTTCCACCACATCGAATAGCTGCGGCGACAGAAGTCAACGCCTGAAGCATAAAATACAATAAAAATACAACAGTCTTTCCATCCTATAACAGGAATAATTGCAACCAGTCTGAAAGTGGTGGTCATTTCTACTTTCCGGGCAACCTAGGCTTCACCCTAGGGCGTTGCTCCAACAGATTGAATAGTTAGGGCCTTAGAAGTCAACGCCCGATGCATAAAATACAAAATAGATAGAACAGTTTTTCCATCGTGTAAAACGAATGATTGCTACCGGTGTGAAAGTTATGGTCATTTCTACGTTCCGGTCAACCTAGGCTTCACCATAGGGCGTTATTCCACCAGATCGAATACTTAGGGCCTTAGAAGTCAACGCCAGAATCATAAAATACATTAAAGATGCAACAGCTTTTCCATCGTATTAAACGAATAATTTCAACCAGTGTGAATGTTATGGTCATTTCTACATTCCGAGCAACCTAGGCTTCACTCTAGGGCGTTGATCCAACAGATTGAATAGTTAGGGCGTTAGGAGTCAACGCCCGAAGCATAAAATACAATATAAATATAACAGTCTTTCCATCATATAACAGGAGTAATAGCAACCAGTTTGAAAGTGATGGTCATTTCTACGTTCCGGGCAACCTAGGCTTCACTCTAGAGCGTTGCTCCACCAGATCGAATAGTTAGTGCCTTAGAAGTCAACGCCAGAAGCATAAAATACAATATAAATACAACAGTTTTTCCATCATATAAAACGAATAATTGCAACCAGTATGAAAGCTATGGTCATTTCTACTTTCCGGGCAACCCAGGCTTCACCATAGGGCGTTATTCCACCAGATTGAATAGTTAGGGCCTAACAAGTCAACGCCCGGAGCATAAAATACAAAATAAATGGAACAGTTCTTCCATGGTATAAAACGAACACTTGCTACCAGCGTAAAAGTTATGGTCATTTCTACGTTCCGGGCAACCTGGGCTTCACCCTAGGGCGTTGTTCCACCAGATCGAATAGTTAGGGGCTAAGAAGTGATCGCCAGCAGCATAAAATACAATATAAATACAACAGTTCTTCCATCATATAAAACGAATAATTGCAACCAGTATGAAAGTTATGGTCATTTCTACGTTCCGGGCAACCCAGTCTTCACTCTATGGCGTTCTTCCACCACATCGAATAGCTGCGGCCTCAGAAGTCAACGCCTGAAGCATAAAATACAATAAAAATACAACAGTCTTTCCATCCTATAACAGGAATAATTGCAACCAGTTTGAAAGTGATGGTCATTTCTACTTTCCGGGTAACCTAGGCTTCACCCTAGGGCGTTGCTCCAACAGATTGAATAGTTAGGGCCTTAGAAGTCAACGCCCGATGCATAAAGTACAAAATAAATAGAACAGTTTTTCCATCGTGTAAAACGAATAATTGCTACCGGTGTGAAAGTTATGATCATTTCTACGTTCCGGCAACCTAGGCTTCACCCCAGGGCGTTGTTCCACCAGATCGAATGGTTAGGGCCTAAGAAGTGAACGAAAGCAGCATAAAATACAATATAAATACAACAGTTCTTCCATCATATAAAACGAATAATTGCAACCCGTATGAAAGTTATGGTCATTTCTACGTACCGGGCAACCTAGGCTTCACTCTATGGCGTTCTTCCACGACATCGAATAGCAACGGCCTCAGAAGTCAACGCCTGAAGCATAAAATACAATAAAAATACAACAGTCTTTCCGTCCTATAACAGGGATAATTGCAACCCGTGTGAAAGTGATGGTCATTTGTACGTTCCAGGCATCCTAGGCTTCACTCTAGGGCGTTGCTCCACCAGATCAAACAGTTAGTTCCATAGAAGTCAACGCCCGAAGCATAAAATACAAAATAAATAGAACAGTTTTTCCATAGTATCAAACGAGTAATAGCAACCAGTTTGAAAGTTATGATCATTTCTTCGTTCCGGCAACCTAGGCTTCACCCCAGGGCGTTGTTCCACCAGATCGAATAGTTAGGGCCTAAGAAGTGAACGAAAGCAGCATAAAATACAATATAAATACAACAGTTCTTCCATCATATAAAACGAATAATTGCAACCAGTATGAAAGTTATGGTCATTTCTACGTTCCGGGCAACCTAGGCTTCACTCTATGGCGTTCTGTCACCGCATCGAATAGCTGCGGCCTAAGAAGTCAACGCCAGAAGCATAAGATACAATATAAATATAATAGTTTTTCCATCGTATAGAACGAATAATAGCAACCAGTGTGAAAGTTATGTTCATTTCTACTTTCCGGGCAACCTAGGCTTCAGGCCTAGGGCGTTGCTCCAACAGATTGAATAGTTCGGGCCTTAGCAGTCAACGCCCGAAGCATAAAATACAATATAATTACAACAGTTTTTCCATCATATAACAGGTATAATTGCAACCAGTTTGAAAGTGATGGTCATTTCTACTTTCCGGGCAACCTAGGCTTCACTCTAGGGCGTTGCTCCACCAGATCGAATAGTTAGTGCCTTAGAAGTCAACGCCAGAAGCATAAAATACAATATAAACACAGCAGTTTTTCCAACGTATAAAACGAATAATTGCAACCAGTATGAAAGTTATGGTCATTTCTACGTTCCGGGCAACCTAGGCTTCACTCTAGGGCGTTGCTCCACCAGATCAAACAGTTAGGGCCTTAGAAGTCAACGCCCGAAGCATAAAATACAAAATAAGTAGAACAGTTTTTCCATCGTGTAAAACGAATAATTGCTACCGGTGTGAAAGTTATGGTCATTTCTACGTTCCGGTCAACCTAGGGTTCACCATAGAGCGTTATTCCACCAGATCGAATAGTTAGGGCCTAAGAAGTGAACTCCAGAAGTATAAAATACAACATAAATACAACAGTCTTTCCGTCCTATAACAGGGATAATTGCAACCCGTGTGAAAGTGATGGTCATTTGTACGTTCCAGGCAACCTACGCTTCACTCTAGGGCGTTGCTCCACCAGATCGAATAGTTAGGGCCTTAGAACTCAACGCCAGAAGCATAAAATACAATAAAGATGCAACAGCTTTTCCATCGTATAAAACGAATAATTGCTACCAGTATGGAAGTGATGGTCATTTCTACGTTCCGGGCAACCTAGGCTTCACTCTAGGGCGTTGCTCCAACAGATTGAATAGTTCGGGCCTTAGCAGTCAACGCCCGAGGCATAAAATACAATATAATTACAACAGTTTTTCCATCATATAACAGGTATAATTGCAACCAGTTTGAAAGTGATGGTCATTTCTACTTTCCGGGCAACCTAGGCTTCACTCTAGGGCGTTGCTCCACCAGTTCGAATAGTTAGTGCCTTAGAAGTCAACGCCAGAAGCATAAAATACAATATAAACACAGCAGTTTTTCCAACGTATAAAACGAATAATTGCAACCAGTATGAAAGTTATGGTCATTTCTTCGTTCTGGGCAACCTAGGCTTCACTCTATGGCGTTCTTCCACTACATCGAATAGCAACGGCCTCAGAAGTCAATGCCTGAAGCATAAAATACAATAAAAATACAACATTCTTTCCGTCCTATAACAGGGATAATTGCAACCCGTGTGAAAGTGATGGTCATTTGTACGTTCCAGGCAACCTAGGCTTCACTCTAGGGCGTTGCTCCACCAGATCAAACAGTTAGATCCATAGAAGTTAACGCCCGAAGCATAAAATACAAAATAAATAGAACAGTTTTACCATAGTATAAAACGAATAATAGCAACCAGTTTGAAAGTTATGATCATTTCTACGTTCCGGCAACCGAGGCTTCACCCCAGGGCGTTGTTCCACCAGATCGAATAGTTAGGGCCTAAGAAGTGAACGAAAGCAGCATAAAATACAATATAAATACAACAGTTCTTCCATCATATAAAACGAATAATTGCAACCCGTATGAAAGTTATGGTCATTTCTACGTTCCGGGCAACCTAGGCTTCACTCTATGGCGTTCTTCCACCACATCGAATAGCTGCGGCCTCAGAAGTCAACGCCTGAAGCATAAAATACAATAAAAATACAACAGTCTTTCCGTCCTATAACAGGGATAATTGCAACCCGTGTGAAAGTGATGGTCATTTGTACGTTCCAGGCAACCTAGGCTTCACTCTAGGGCGTTGCTCCACCAGATCAAACAGTTAGATCCATAGAAGTTAACGCCCGAAGCATAAAATACAAAATAAATAGAACAGTTTTTCCATAGTATAAAACGAATAATAGCAACCAGTTTGAAAGTTATGATCATTTCTACGTTCCGGCAACCTAGGCTTCACCCCAGGGCGTTGTTCCACCAGATCGAATAGTTAGGGCCTAAGAAGTGAACGCCAGAAGCATAAAATACAATATAAATACAACAGTTTTTCCACCATATAAAACGAGTAATTGCAACCAGTATGAAAGTTGCGGTCATTTCTACTTTCCGGGTAACCCAGGCTACACCCTAGGGCGTTGCTCCAACAGATCGAATAGTTAGTGCCTTAGAAGTCCACGGCCGTAGCATAAAATACAAAATAAATAGAACTGTTTCTCCGTCGTATAAAACGAATAATTGCTGCCGGTGTGAATGTTATGGTCATTTCTACGTTCCGGTCAACCTAGGCTTCACTCTAGGGCGTTGCTCCGCCAGATCAAACAGTTAGGGCCTTAGAAGTCAACGCCCGAAGCATAAAATACAAAATAAACAGAACAGTTTTTCGATTGTATAAGACGAATAATAGCAACCAGTGTGAAAGTTATGGTCATTTCTACGTTCCGGGCAACCTAGGCTTCACTCTAGGGCGTTGCTCCATCATATTGAAAAGTTAGGGCCTTAGAAGTCAACGCCCGATGCATAAAATACAAAATAAATAGAACAGTTTTTCCATCGTGTAAAACGAATAATTGCTACCGGTGTGAAAGTTATGGTCATTTCTACGTTCCGGTCAACCTAGGCTTCACCATAGGGCGTTATTCCACCAGATCGAATAGTTAGGGCCTAAGAAGTGAACGCCAGAAGCATATAATACAATATAAATACAAAAGTTTTTCCATCATACAAAACGAATAATTGCAACCAGTATGAAAGCTAGGGTCATTTCTACTTTACGGGCAACCTAGGCTACACCCTAGGGCGTTGCTCTTACAGATTGAATAGTTAGGGCCTTAGAAGTTAATGCCCGAAGCGTAAAATGTAATAAAAATACAACAGTTTTTCCATCGTATAGAAGGATTAATTGCAACCAGTTCGAAAGTGATGGTCATTTCTACGTTCCGGGCAACCTAGGCTTCACTCTAGGGCGTTGCTCCACCAGATCGAATAGTTAGGGCCTTAGAAGTCAACGCCAGAAGCATAAAATACAATATAAGTACAACAGTTTTTCCATCGTATAAAATGAATAATTGCAAACATTGCGAATGTAATGGACATTCCACGTTCCGGGCAACCTAGGCGTCACTCTAGTGCGTTGCTCCACCACATCAAATAGCAACGGCCTTAGACGTCAACGACAGAAGCATAAAACACAATATAAATATAACAGTTTTTCCATCGTATAGAACGAATAATAGCAACCAGTGTGAATGTTATGGTAATTTCTACTTTCCGGGCAACGTAGGCTTCACGCCTAGGTCGTTGCTCCACCAGATCAAACAGTTAGGGCCTTAGAAGTCAACGCCCGAAGCATAAAATACAAAATAAATAGAACAGTTTTTCCATGGTATAAAACGAACAATTGCTACCAGTGTAAAAGTTATTGTCATTTCTACGTTCCGGGCAACCTAGGCTTCACCCTGGGGCGTTGTTCCACCAGATCGAATAGTTAGGGCCTAAGAAGTGAACGCCAGAAGCATAAAATACAATCTAAATACAACAGTTTTTCCATCATATAAAACGAGTAATTGAAACCAGTATGAAAGTTGCGGTCATTTCTACTTTCCTGGCAACCCAGGCTACACCCTAGGGCGTTGCTCCAACAGATCGAATAGTTAGTGCCTTAGAAGTCCACGGCCGAAGCATAAAATACAAAATAAATAGAACTGTTTTTCCGTCGTATAAAGCGAATAATTGCAACCAGTATGAAAGTTAACGTCATTTCTACGTTCCGGGCAACCTAGGCTTCACTCTAGGGCGTTGCTCCACCAGATCGAATAGTTAGGGCCTTAGAAGTCAACGCCAGAATCATAAAATACAATAAAGATGCAACAGCTTTTCCATCGTATTAAACGAACAATTGCTACCAGTGTAAAAGTTATGGTCATTTCTACGTTCCGGGCAACCTAGGCTTCACCCTAGGGCGTTGATCCACCAAATCGAATAGTTAGGGCCTAAGAAGTGAACGCCAGAAGCATAAAATACAATATAAATACAACAGTTTTTCCACCATATAAAACGAGTAATTGCAACCAGTATGAAAGTTGTGGTCATTTCTACTTTCCGGGTAACCAGGCTATACCCTAGGGCGTTGCTACAACAGATCGAATAGTTAGTGCCTTAGAAGTCCACGGCCGAAGCATAAAATACAAAATAAATAGAACTGTTTTTCCGTCGTATAAAACGAATAATTGCTGCCGGTGTGAATGTTATGGTCATTTCTACGTTCCGGTCAACCTAGGCTTCACTCTAGGGCGTTGCTCCACCAGATCAAACAGTTAGGGCCTTAGAAGTCAACGCCCGAAGCATAAAATACAAAATAAATAGAACAGTTTTTCCATTGTATAAAACGAATAATAGCAACCAGTGTGAAAGTTATGGTCATTTCTACGTTCCGGGCAACCTAGGCTTCACCATAGGGCGTTATTCTACGAGATCGAATAGTTAGGGCCTAAGAAGTGAACGCCAGAAGCATAAAATACAATATAAATATAACAGTTTTTCCATCGTATAAAACGAATAATTTCAACCAGTGTGAATGTTATGGTCATTTCTACATTTCGAGCAACCTAGGCTTCACTCTAGGGCCTTGATCCACCAGATAGAATAGTTAGGGCCTTAGAAGTCAACGCCAGAAGCATAAAATTCAATAAAGATGCAACAGTATTTCCATCGTATAGCAGGAATAACTGCAAACAGTGTGAAAGTACTGGTCATTTCTACGTTCCGGGTAACCTAGGCTTCACTCTAGGGCGTTGTTCCACCAGATCGAACAGTTATGGCCTAAGAAGGCAACGCCAGAACCATAAAATACAATATAAATATAACAGTTTTTCCATCCTATAAAACGGATAATAGCAACCAGTGTGAAAGTGATGGTCATTTCTACGTTCCGGGCAACCTAGGCTTCACTCTAGGGCGTTGCTCCAACAGATTGAATATTTCGGGCCTTAGCAGTCAACGCCCGAAGCATAAAATACAATATAATTACAACAGTTTTTCCATCATATAACAGGTATAATTGCAACCAGTTTGAAAGTGATGGTCATTTCTACTTTCCGGGCAACCTAGGCTTCACTCTAGGGCGTTGCTCCACCAGATCGAATAGTTAGTGCCTTAGAAGTCAACGCCAGAAGCATAAAATACAATTAAAACCCAACAGTTTTTCCAACGTATAAAACGAATAATTGCAACCAGTATGAAAGTTATGGTCATTTCTTCGTTCTGGGCAACCTAGGCTTCACTCTATGGCGTTCTTCCACTACATCGAATAGCAACGGCCTCAGAAGTCAATGCCTGAAGCATAAAATACAATAAAAATACAACAGTCTTACCGTCCTATAACAGGGATAATTGCAACCTGTGTGAAAGTGATGGTCATTTGTACGTTCCAGGCAACCTAGGCTTCACTCTAGGGCGTTGCTCCACCAGATCAAACAGTTAGTTCCATAGAAGTTAACGCCCGAAGCATAAAATACAAAATAAATAGAACAGTTTTTCCATAGTATAAAACGAATAATAGCAACCAGTTTGAAAGTTATGATCATTTCTACGTTCCGGCAACCTAGGCTTCACCCCAGGGCGTTGTTCCACCAGATCGAATAGTTAGGGCCTAAGAAGTGAACGAAAGCAGCATAAAATACAATATAAATACAACAGTTCTTCCATCATATAAAACGAATAATTGCAACCAGTATGAAAGTTATGGTCATTTCTACGTTCCGGGCAACCTAGGCTTCACTCTATGGCGTTCTTCCACCACATCGAATAGCTGCGGCCTCAGAAGTCAACGCCTGAAGCATAAAATACAATAAAAATACAACAGTCTTTCCATCCCATAACAGGAATAATTGCAACCCTTGTGAAAGTGATGGTCATTTCTACGTTCCGGGCAACCTAGGCTTCACCCTAGGGCGTTGATCCACCAAATCAAATAGTTAGGGCCTAAGAAGTGAACGCCAGAAGCATAAAATACAATATAGATACAACAGTTTTTCCACCATATAAAACGAGTAATTGCAACCAGTATGAAAGTTGTGGTCATTTCTACTTTCCGGGCAACCCAGGCTACACCCTAGGGCGTTGCTCCAACAGATCGAATAGTTAGTGCCTTAGAAGTCCACGGCCGTAGCATAAAATACAAAATAAATAGAACTGTTTCTCCGTCGTATAAAACGAATAATTGCTGCCGGTGTGAATGTTATGGTCATTTCTACGTTCCGGTCAACCTAGGCTTCACTCTAGGGCGTTGCTCCACCAGATCAAACAGTTAGGGCCTTAGAAGTCAACGCCCGAAGCATAAAATACAAAATAAATAGAACAGTTTTTCCATTGTATAAGACGAATAATAGCAACCAGTGTGAAAGTTATGGTCATTTCCACGTTCCGGGCAACCTAGGCTTCACTCTAGGGCGTTGCTCCAACATATTGAAAAGTTAGGGCCTTAGAAGTGAACGCCCGATGCATAAAATACAAAATAAATAGAACAGTTTTTCCATCGTGTAAAACGAATAATTGCTACCGGTGTGAAAGTTATGGTCATTTCTACGTTCCGTCAACCTAGGCTTCACCATAGAGCGTTATTCCACCAGATCGAATAGTTAGGGCCTAAGAAGTGAACTCGAGAAGCATAAAATACAATATAAATACAACAGTTTTTCCATCATACAAAACGAATAATTGCAACCAGTATGAAAGCTAGGGTCATTTCTACTTTACGGGCAACCTAGGCTACTCCCTAGGGCGTTGCTCTTACAGATTGAATAGTTCGGGCCTTAGAAGTTAATGCCCGAAGCATAAAATGCAATAAAAATACAACAGTTTTTCCACCGTATAATAGGATTAATTGCAACCAGTTTGAAAGTGATGGTCATTTCTACGTTCCGGGCAACCTAGGCTTCACTCTAGGGCGTTGCTCCACCAGATCGAATAGTTAGGGCCTTAGAACTCAACGCCAGAAGCATAAAATACAATAAAGATGCAACAGCTTTTCCATCGTATAAAACGAATAATTGCACCCAGTGTGAAAGTTATTGTCATTTCTACTTTCCGCGCAACCTAGGCTTCACCCTAGGGCGTTGCTCCAACAGATTGAATAGATAGGACCTTAGAAGTCAACGCCAGGAGCATAAAATACAATATAAACGCAACAGTTTTTCCATCGTATAAAACGAATAATTGCTAACAGTATGGAAGTGATGGTCATTTCTACGTTCCGGGCAACCTAGGCCTCACTCTAGGGCGTTGTTCCACCAGATCGAATAGTTAGGGCGTAAGAAATCAACGCCAGAAGCATAAAATACAATATAAATATAACAGTTTTTCCATCGTATAAAACGAATAATTTCAACCAGTGTGAATGCTATGGTCATTTCTAGATTCCGAGCAACCTAGGCTTCACTCTAGGGACTTGATCCACCAGATAGAATAGTTAGGGCCTTAGAAGTCAACGCCAGAAGCATAAAATTCAATAAAGATGCAACAGTATTTCCATCGTATACCAGGAATAACTGCAAACAGTGTGAAAGTACTGGTCATTTCTACGTTCCAGGTAGCCTAGGCTTCACTCTAGGGCGTTGTTCCACCAGATCGAACAGTTAGGGCCTATGAAGGCAACGCCAGAAGCATAAAATACAATATAAATATAACAGTTTTTCCATCGTATAAAACGAATAATAGCAACCAGAGTGAAAGTGATGGTCATTTCAACGTTCCGGGCAACCTAGGCTTCACTCTAGGGCGTTGCTCCAACAGATTGAATAGTTCGGGCCTTAGCTGTCAACGCCCGAAGCATAAAATACAATATAATTACAACAGTTTTTCCATCATATAACAGGTATAATTGCAACCAGTTTGAAAGTGATGGTCATTTCTACTTTCCGGGCAACCTAGGCTTCACTCTAGGGCGTTGTTCCACCAGATCGAATTGTTAGGGCCTAAGAAGTCAACGCCCGATGCATAAAATACAAAATAAATAGAACAGTTTTCCCATCGTGTAAAACGAATAATTGCTGCCGGTGTGAAAGTTATGGTCATTTCTACGTTCCGGGCAACCTAGGCTTCACTCTAGGCCGTTGCTCCACCAGATCAAACAGTTAGGGCCTTAGAAGTCAACGCCCGATGCATAAAATACAAAATAAATAGAACAGTTTTTCCATCGTGTAAAACGAATAATTGCTACCGGTGTGAAAGTTATGGTCATTTCTACGTTCCGGTCAACCTAGGCTTCACCATAGGGCGTTATTCCACCAGATCGAATAGTTAGGGCCTAAGAAGTGAACGCCAGAAACATAAAATACAATATAAATACAAAAGTTTTTCCATCATACAAAACGAATAATTGCAACCAGTATGAAAGCTAGGGTCATTTCTACGTTCCGGGCAACCTAGGCTTCACTCTAGGGCGTTGCTCCACCAGATCGAATAGTTAGGGTCTTAGAACTCAACGCCAGAAGCATAAAATACAATATAAACGCAACAGTTTTTCCAACGTATAAAACGAATAATTGCAACCAGTATGAAGGTTATGGTCATTTCTTCGTTCTGGGGAACCTAGGCTTCACTCTATGGCGTTCTTCCACTACATCGAATAGCAACGGCCTCAGAAGTCAATGCCTGAAGCATAAAATACAATAAAAATACAACAGTCTTTCCGTCCTATTACAGGGATAATTGCAACCCGTTTGAAAGTGATGGTCATTTGTACGTTCCAGGCAACCTAGGCTTCACTCTAGGGCGTTGTTCCACCAGATCGAATAGTTAGGGCCTTAGAACTCAACGCCAGAAGCATAAAATACAATAAAGATGCAACATCTTTTCCATCGTATAAAACGAATAATTGCACCCAGTGTGAAAGTTATTGTCATTTCTACTTTCCGCGCAACCTAGGCTTCACCCTAGGGCGTTGCTCCAACAGATTGAATAGTTAGGACCTTAGAAGTCAACGCCAGGAGCATAAAATACAATATAAACACAACAGCTTTTCCATCGTATAAAACGAATAATTGCTACCAGTATGGAAGTGATGGTCATTTCTACGTTCCGGGCAACCTAGGCCTCACTCTAGGGCGTTGTTCCACCAGATTGAATAGTTAGGGCCTAAGAAATCAACGCCAGAAGCATAAAATACAATATAAATATAACAGCTTTTCCATCGTATAAAACGAATAATTTCAACCAGTGTGAATGTTATGGTCATTTCTACGTTCCGCGCACCGCGGTTTCACTCTAGTGCGTTGCTCCACCAGAACAAACAGTTAGTGCCTTAGAAGTCAACGCCAGAAGCATAAAATACAATATAAATACAACAGTTTTTCCATCATATAAAACGAATAATTGCAACCAGTATGAAAGTTATGGTCATTTCTACGTTCCGGGCAACCCAGGCTTCACCATAGGGCGTTATTCCACCAGATCGAATAGTTAGGGCCTAAGAAGTCAACGCCCGAAGCATAAAATACAAAATAAATAGAACAGTTTTTCCATGGTATAAAACGAACACTTGCTACCAGTGTAAAAGTTATGGTCATTTCTACGTTCCGGGCAACCTAGGCTTCACCCTAGGGCGTTGTACCACCAGCTCGAATAGATAGGGCCTAAGAAGTGAACGCCAGAAGCATAAAATACAAAATAAATAGAACTGTTTTTCCATCGTATAAAACGAATAATTGCAACCAGTATGAAAGTTATGGTCATTTCTATATTCCGAGCAACCTAGGCTTCACTCTAGGGCGTTGATCCAACAGATTCAATAGTTAGGGACTTAGCAGTCAACGCCCGAAGCATAAAATACAATATAAATACAACAGTTTTTCCATCATATAACAGGAATAATTGCAACCAGTTTGAAAGTGATGGTCATTTCTACGTTCCGGGCAACCTAGGCTTCACTCTAGAGCGTTGCTCCACCAGATCGAATAGTTAGTGCCTTAGAAGTCAACGCCAGAAGCATAAAATACAATATAAATACATCAGTTTTTCCATCGTATAAAACGAATAATTGCAACCAGTATGAAAGTTATGGTCATTTCTACGTTCCGGGCAACCTAGGCTTCACTCTATGGCGTTCTTCCACTACATCGGATAGCAACGGCTTCAGAAGTCAACGCCTGAAGCATAAAATACGATAAAAATACAACAGTCTTTCCGTCCTATAACAGGAATAATTGCAACCCGTGTGTCAGTGATGGTCATTTGTACGTTCCAGGAAACCTAGGATTCACTCTAGGGCGTTGCTCCAACAGATTGAATAGTTAGGGCCTTAGAAGTCAACGCCCGAAGCATTAAATACAAAATAAATAGAACTGTTTTTCCATCGTATAAAACGAATAATTGCAACCAGTATGAAAGTTAACGTCCTTTCTACTTTCCGGGCAACCTAGGCTTCACCCTAGGGCGTTGCTCCAACAGATTGAATAGTTAGGGCCTTAGAAGTCAACGCCCGATGCATAAAATGCAAAATAAATAAAACAGTTTTTCCATCGTGTAAAACGAATAATTGCTACCGGTGTGAATGTTATGGTCATTTCCACGTTCCGGTCAACCTAGGCTTCACCATAGGGCGTTATTCCACCAGATCGAATAGTTAGGGCCTAAGAAGTGAACGCCAGAAGCATAAAATACAATATAAATACAACTGTTATTCCATCATACAAAACGAATAGTTGCAACGAGTATGAAAGCTAGGGTCATTTCTACTTTACGGGCAACCTAGGCTACACCCTACGGCGTTGCTCTTACAGATTGGATAGTTAGGGCCTTAGAAGTTAATGCCCGAAGCATAAAATGCAATAAAAATACAACAGTTTTTCCATCATATAAAACGGATAATTGCGACCTGTATGAAAGTTATGGTCATTTCTACGTTCCGGGCAACCTAGGCGTCACGCCTAGGGCGTTGCTCCACCAGATCAAACAGTTAGGGCCTTAGAAGTCAACGCCCGAAATATAAAATACAAAATAAATAGAACAGTTTTTCCATTGTATAAAACGAACAGTTGCTGCCAGTGTAAAAGTTATGGTCATTTCTACGTTCCGGGCAACCTAGGCTTCACCCTAGGGCGTTGTTCCACCAGATCAAATAGCTAGGGGCTAAGAAGTGAACGCCAGAAGCATAAAATACAATATAAATACAACAGTTTTTCCATCACATAAAACGAGTAATTGCAACCAGTATGAAAGTTGTGATCATTTCTACGTTCCTGCAACCTAGGCTTCACCCCGGGGCGTTGTTCCACCAGATCGAATAGTTAGGGCCTAAGAAGTGAACGCCAGCAGCATAAAATACAATATAAATACAACAGTTCTTCCATCATATAAAACGAATAATTGCAACCAGTATGAAAGTTATGGTCATTTCTACGTTCCGGGCAACCTAGGCTTCACTCTATGGCGTTCTTCCACCACATCGAATAGCTGCCGCCTCAGAAGTCAACGCCTGAAGCATAAAATACAATAAAAATACAACAGTCTTTCCATCCTATAACAGGAATAATTGCAACCCGTGTGAAAGTGATGGTCATTTCTACGTTCCGGGCAACCTAGGCTTCACTCTAGAGCGTTGCTCCACCAGATCGAATAGTTAGTGCCTTAGAAGTCAACGCCAGAAGCATAAAATACAAAATAAATAGAACAGTTTTTCCATGGTATAAAACGAACACTTGCTACCAGGGTAAAAGTTATGGCCTTTTCTACTTTCCGGGCAACGTAGGCTTCACGCCTAGGGCGTTGCTCCACCAGATCAAACAGTTAGGGCCTTAGAAGTCGACGCCCGAAGCATAAAATACAAAATAAATAGAACAGTTTTTCCATGGTATAAAACGAACAATTGCTACCAGTGTAAAAGTTATTGTCATTTCTACGTTCCGGGCAACCTAGGCTTCACCCCAGGGCGTTGTTCCACCAGATCGAATAGTTAGGGCCCAAGAAGTGAACGAAAGCAGCATAAAATACAATATAAATACAACAGTTCTTCCATCATGTAAAACGAATAATTGCAACCAGTATGATAGTTATGGTCATTTCTACGTTCCGGGCAACCTAGGCTTCACTCTATGGCGTTCTTCCACCACATCGAATAGCTGCGGCCTCAGAAGTCAACGCCTGAAGCATAAAATACAATAAAAATACAACAGTCTTTCCATCCCATAACAGGAATAATTGCAACCCTTGTGAAAGTGATGGTCATTTGTACGTTCCAGGCAACCTAGGCATCACTCTAGGGCGTTGTTCCACCAGATCGAATTGTTAGGGCCTAAGAAGTCAACGCCAGAAGCATAAGATACAATATAAATATAATAGTTTTTCCATCGTATAGAACGAATAATAGCAACCAGTGTGAAAGTGATGGTCATTTCTACGTTCCGGGCAACCTAGGCTTCACTCTAGGGCGTTGCTCCAACAGATTGAATAGTTCGGGCCTTAGCAGTCAACGCCCGAAGCATAAAATACAATATAATTACAACAGTTTTTCCATCATATAACAGGTATAATTGCAACCACTTTGAAAGTGATGGTCATTTCTACTTTCCGGGCAACCTAGGCTTCACTCTAGGGCGTTGCTCCACCAGATCGAATAGTTAGTGCCTTAGAAGTCAACGCCAGAAGCATAAAATACAATATAAACACAACAGTTTTTCCAACGTATAAAACGAATAATTGCAACCAGTATGAAAGTTATGGTCATTTCTTCGTTCTGGGCAACCTAGGCTTCACTCTATGGCGTTCTTCCACTACATCGAATGGCAACGGCCTCAGAAGTCAATGACTGAAGCATAAAACACAATAAAAATACAACAGTCTTTCCGTCCTATAACAGGGATAATTGCAACCCGTTTGAAAGTGATGGTCATTTGTACGTTCCAGGCAACCTAGGCTTCACTCTAGGGCGTTGTTCCACCAGATCGAATTGTTAGGGCCTAAGAAGTCAACGCCCGATGCATAAAATACAAAATAAATAGAACAGTTTTTCCATCGTGTAAAACGAATAATTGCTGCCGGTGTGAAAGTTATGGTCATTTCTACATTCCGAGCAACCTAGGCTTCACGCTAGGGCGTTGATCCAACAGATTGAATAGTTAGGGCCTTTGCAGTCAACGCCCGAAGCATAAAATACAATATAAATACAACAGTTTTTCCATCATCTACAGGAATAATTGCATCCAGTTTGAAAGTGATGGCCAATTCTACGTTCCGCGCAACCTAGGCTTCACTCCAGGGCGTTGCTCCACCAGATCGAATCGTTACGGCCTAAGAAGACAACGGCAGAATCGTAAAATACAATAAAGATGCAACAGCTTCTCCATCGTGTTAAACGAATAATTTCAACCAGTGTGAATGTTATGGTCATTTCTACATTCCGAGCAACCTAGGCTTCACTCTAGGACGTTGATCCAACAGATTGAATAGTTAGGGCCTTAGCAGTCAACGCCCGAAGCATAAAATACAATATAAATACAACAGTTTTTCCATCATATAACAGGAATAATTGCAACCAGTTTGAAAGTGGTGGTCATTTCTACGTTGCGGGCAACCTAGGCTTCACTCTAGAGCGTTGTTCCACCAGATCGAATAGTTAGGGCCTAAGAAGTGAACGCCAGCAGCATAAAATACAATATAAATACAACAGTTCTTCCATCATATAAAACGAATAATTGCAACCAGTTTGAAAGTGATGGTCATTTCTACGTTCCGGGCAACCTAGGCTTCACTCTAGGGCGTTGCTCCACCAGATCGAATAGTTAGGGCCCTAGAAGTCAACGCCAGAATCATAAAATACAATGAAGAAGCAACAGCTTTTCGTTCGTATAAAACGAATAATTGCAACCAGTAAGAAGGTTATGGTCATTTCTACGTTCCGGGAAACCCAGGCTTCACTCTATGGCGTTCTTCCGCCACATCGAATAGCTACGGCCTCAGAAGTCAACGTCTGAAGCATAAAATACAATAAAAATACAACAGTCTTTCCATCCTATAACAGGAATAATTGCAACCATTTTGAAAGTGATGGTCATTTCTACGTTCCGGGGAACCTAGGCTTCACTCTAGGGCGTTGCTCCACCATATCGAATAGTTAGTGCCTTAGAAGTCAACGCCAGAAGCAAAAAATACAATATAAACACAACAGTTATTCCATCGTATAAAACGAATAATTGCTACCAGTATGGAAGTGATGGTCATTTCTACGTTCCGGGCTACCTAGACCTCACTCTAGTGCGTTGTTCCACCAGGTTGAATAGTTAGGGCCTAAGAAATCAACGCCAGAAGCATAAAATACAATATAAATATAACAGTTTTTCCATCGTATAAAATGAATAATTGCAAACATTGCGAAAGTAATGGTCATTCCACGTCCCGGGCAACCTAGGCGTCACCCTAGTGCGTTGCTCCACCACATCTAATAGCTACGGCCTTAGACGTCAACGACGGAAGCATAAAATACAATAAAGATGCAACAGCTTTTCCATCGTATAAAACGAATAATTGCACCCAGTGTGAAGGTTATTGTCATTTCTACTTTCCGCGCAACCTAGGCTTCACCCTAGGGCGTTGCTCCAACAGCTTGAATAGGTAGGACCTTAGAAGTCAACGCCAGAAGCATAAAATTCAATATAAACACAACAATTTTTCCATCGTATAAAACGAATAATTGCTACTAGTATGGAAGTGATGGTCATTTCTACGTTCCGGGCAACCTAGGCCTCACTCTAGGGCGTTGTTCCACCAGATTGAGTAGTTAGGGCCTAAGAAATCAACGCCAGAAGCATAAAATACAATATAAATATAACAGTTTTTCCATCGTATAAAACGAATAACTTCAACCAGTGTGAATGTTATGGTCATTTTTACATTCCGAGCAACCTAGGCTTCACTCTATGGCGTTGATCCACCAGATAGAATAGTTAGGGCATTAGAAGTCAACGCCAGAAGCATAAAATTCAATAAAGATGCAACAGTTTTTCCATCGTATAGCAGGAATAACTGCAAACAGTGTGAAAGTACTGGCCATTTCTACGTTCCGGGTAACCTAGGCTTCACTCTAGGGCGTTGTTCCACCAGATCGAACAGTTAGGGCCTAAGAAGGCAACGCCAGAAGCATAAAATACAATATAAATATAACAGATTTTCCATCGTATAAAACGAATAATAGCAACCAGTGTGAAAGTTATGGTCATTTCTACGTTCCGGGCAACCTAGGCTTCACCCCAGGTCGTTGTTCCACCAGATCGAATTGTTTGGGCCTAAGAAGTGAACGCCAGCAGCATAAAATACAATATAAATACAACAGTTCTTCCATCATATAAAACGAATAATTGCAACCAGTATGAAAGTTATGGTCATTTCTACGTTCCGGGCAACCTGGGCTTCACTCTATGGCGTTCTTCCACCACATCGAATAGGTACGGCCTCAGAAGTCAACGCCTGAAGCATAAAATACAATAAAAATACAACAGTCTTTCCATCCTATAACAGGAATAATTGCAACCAATTTGAAAGTGATGGTCATTTCTACGTTCCGGGGAACATAGGCTTCACTCTAGGGCGTTGCTCCTCCAGATCGAATAGTTAGTGCCTTAGAAGTCAACGCCAGAAGCATAAAATACAATATAAACGCAACAGTTTTTCCATCGTATAAAACGAATAATTGCTACCAGTATGGAAGTGATGGTCATTTCTACATTCGGAGCAACCTACGCTTCACTCTAGGGCGTTGATCCACCAGATAGAATAGTTAGGAACTTAGAAGTCAATGCCCGAAACATAAAACGCAATAAAAATACAACAGTTTTTCCATTGTATAAAAGGATTAATTGCAACCAGTTTGAAAGTGATGGTCATTTTCTACGTTCTGGGCAACCTAGGCTTCACTCTAGGGCGTTGCTCCACCAGACCGAATAGTTAGGGCCTTAGAAGTCAACGCCAGAATCATAAAATACAATGAAGATGCAACAGCTTTTCCATCGTATTAAACGAATAATTTCAGCCAGTGTGAAAGTTATGGTCATTTCTACATTCCGAGCAACCTAGGCTTCACGCTAGGGCGTTGATCCAACAGATTGAATAGTTAGGGCCTTAGCAGTCAACGCCCGAAGCATAAAATACAATATAAATACAACAGTTTTTCCATCGTATAGCAGGAATAACTGCAAACAGTGTGAAAGTACTGGCCATTTCTACGTTCCGGGTAACCTAGGCTTCACTCTAGGGCGTTGTTCCACCAGATCGAACAGTTAGGGCCTAAGAAGGCAACGCCAGAAGCATAAAATACAATATAAATATAACAGATTTTCCATCGTATAAAACGAATAATAGCAACCAGTGTGAAAATTATGGTCATTTCTACGTTCCGGGCAACCTAGGCCTCACTCTATGGCGTTCTTCAACCACATCGAATAGTGACGGCCTCAGAAGTCAACGCCTGAAGCATAAAATACAATAAAAATACAACAGTCTTTCCATCCTATAACAGGAATAATTGCAACCCGTGTGAAAGTGATGGTCATTTGTACGTTCCAGGCAACATAGGCTTCACTCTAGGGCGTTGTTCCACCAGATCGAATTGTTAGGGCCTAAGAAGTCAACGCCAGAAGCAAAAGATACAATATAAATATAACAGTCTTTCCATCGTATAGAACGAATAATAGCATCCAGTTTGAAAGTTATGGTCATTTCTACGTTCCGGGCAACCTAGGCTTCACTCTAGGGCGTTGCTCCACCAGATCAAACAGTTAGTTCCTTAGAAGTCAACGCCCGAAGCATAAAATACAAAATAAATAGAACAGCTTTTCCATTGTATAAAACGAATAATAGAAACCAGTGTGAAAGTTATGGTCATTTCTACATTCCGGCAACCTAGGCTTCACCCCAGGGCGTTGTTCCACCAGATCGAATAGTTAGGGCCTAAGAAGTGAACGCCAGAAGCATAAAATACAATATAAATACAACAGTTTTTCTATCATATAAAACGAGTAAATGCAACCAGTATGAAAGTTGTGGTCATTTCTACTTTCCGGGCAACCTGCGCTACACCCGAGGGCGTTGCTCCAACAGATTGAATAGTTAGGGCCTTAGAAGTCAATGCCCGAAACATAAAACGCAATAAAAATACAACAGTTTTTCCATCGTATAAAAGGATTAATTGCAACCAGTTTGAAAGTGATGGTCATTTTCTACGTTCCGGGCAACCTAGGCTTCACTCTATGGCGTTCTCCCACTACATCGAATAGCAACGGCCTCAGAAGTCAATGCCTGAAGCATAAAATACAATAAAAATACAACAGTCGTTCCGTCCTATAACAGGGATAATTGCAACCCGTGTGAAAGTAATGGTCATTTGTACGTTCGAGGCAACGTAGGCTTCACGCTAGGGCGTTGATCCAACAGATTGAATAGTTAGGGCCTTAGCAGTCAATGCCTGAAGCATAAAATACAATATAAATACAACAGTTTTTCCATCATATAACAGGAATAATTGCAACCAGTTTGAAAGTGATGGTCATTTCTACGTTCCGGGCAACCTAGGCATCACTCTAGAGCGTTGTTCCACCAGATCGAATAGTTAGGGCCTAAGAAGTGAACGCCAGCAGCATAAAATACAATATAAATACAACAGTTCTTCCATCATATAAAACGAATAATTGCAACCAGTTTGAAAGTGATGGTCATTTCTACGTTCCGGGCAACCTAGGCTTCACTCTAGGGCGTTGCTCCACCAGATCGAATAGTTAGGGCCTTAGAAGTCAACGCCAGAATCATAAAATACAATGAAGATGCAACAGCTTTTCGATCGTATCAAACGAATAATAGCAACCAGTATGAAAGTTATGGTCATTTCTACGTTCCGGGCAACCCAGGCTTCACTCTATGGCGTTCTTCCACCACATCGAATAGGTACGGCCTCAGAAGTCAACGCCTGAAGCATAAAATACAATAAAAATACAACAGTCTTTCCATCCTATAACAGGAATAATTGCAACCAGTTTGAAAGTGATGGTCATTTCTACGTTCCGGGGATCCTAGGCTTCACTCTAGGGCGTTGCTCCACCAGATCGAATAGTTAGTGCCTTAGAAGTCAACGCCAGAAGCATAAAATACAATATAAACACAACAGTTTTTCTATCGTATAAAACGAATAATTGCTACCAGTATGGAAGTGATGGTCATTTCTACGTTCCGGGCTACCTAGGCCTCACTCTAGGGCGTTGTTCCACCAGGTTGAATAGTTAGGGCCTAAGAAGTCAACGCCAGAAGCATAAGATACAATATAAATATAACAGTCTTCCCATTGCATAGAACGAATAATAGCATCCAGTTTGAAAGTTATGGTCATTTCTACGTTCCGGGCAACCTAGGCTTCACTCTAGGGCGTTGCTCCACCAGATCATACAGTTAGGGCCTTAGAAGTCAACGCCCGAAGCATAAAATACAAAATAAATAGAACAGTTTTTCCATTGTATAAAACGAATAAATGCTACCAGTGTAAAAGTTATGGTCATTTCTACTTTCCGGGCAACCTAGGCTTCACTCTAGGGCGTTGCTCCACCAGATCATACAGTTAGGGCCTTAGAAGTCAACGCCCGAAGCATAAAATACAAAATAAATAGAACAGTTTTTCCATTGTATAAAACGAATAATAGCAACCAGTGTAAAAGTTATGGTCATTTCTACTTTCCGGGCAACCTAGGCTTCACTCTAGGGCGTTGCTCCACCAGATCATACAGTTAGGGCCTTAGAAGTCAACGCCCGAAGCATAAAATACAAAATAAATAGAACAGTTTTTCCATTGTATAAAACTAATAATTGCAACCAGTGTGAAAGTAATGGGCATTTCTACGTTCCGGGCAACCTAGGCTTCACTCTAGGGCGTTGCTCCACCACGTCGAATAGCTACGGCTTTAGAAGTCAACGCCAGAAGCATAAAATACAATAAAGATGCAACAGCTTTTCCATCGTATAAAACGAATAATTGCTACTAGTATGGAAGTGATGGTCATTTCTACGTTCCGGGCAACCTAGGCCTCACTCTAGGGCGTTGTTCCACCAGATTGAGTAGTTAGGGCCTAAGAAATCAACGCCAGAAGCATAAAATACAATATAAATGTAACAGTTTTTCCATCGTATAAAACGAATAATTGCTACCAGTATGGAAGTGATGGTCATTTCTACGCTCCGGGCAACCTAGGCCTCACTCTAGTGCGTTGTTCCACTAGATCGAATAGTTAGGGCCTAAGAAATCAACGCCAGAAGCATAAAATACAATATAAATATAACAGTTTTTCCATCGTATAAAACGGATAATTTCAACCAGTGTGAATGTTATGGTCATTTCTACATTCCGAGCAACCTAGGCTTCACTCTAGGGCCTTGATCCACCAGATAGAATAGTTAGGGCCTTAGAAGTCAACGCCAGAAGCATAAAATTCAATAAAGATGCAACAGTTTTTCCATCGTATAGCAGGAATAACTGCAAACAGTGTGAAAGTACTGGCCATTTCTACGTTCCGGGTAACCTAGGCTTCACTCTAGGGCGTTGTTCCACCAGATCGAACAGTTAGGGCCTAACAAGGCAACGCCAGAAGCATAAAATACAATATAAATATAACAGATTTTCCATCGTATAAAACGAATAATAGCAACCAGTGTGAAAGTTATGGTCATTTCTACGTTCCGGGCAACCTAGGCTTCACCCCAGGTCGTTGTTCCACCGGATCGAATAGTTAGGGCCTAAGAAGTGAACGCCAGCAGCATAAAATACAATATAAATACAACAGTTTTTCTATCATATAAAACGAGTAAATGCAACCAGTATGAAAGTTGTGGTCATTTCTACTTTCCGGGCAACCTGGGCTACACCCGAGGGCGTTGCTCCAACAGATTGAATAGTTAGGGCCTTAGAAGTCAATGCCCGAAACATAAAACGCAATAAAAATACAACAGTTTTTCCATCGTATAAAAGGATTAATTGCAACCAGTTTGAAAGTGATGGTCATTTTCTACGATCCGGGCAACCTAGGCTTCACTCTAGGGCGTTGCTCCACCAGATCGAATAGTTAGGGCCTTAGAAGTCAACGCCAGAATCATAAAATACAATATAATTACAACAGTTTTTCCATCATATAACAGGAATAATTGCAACCAGTTTGAAAGTGATGGTCATTTCTACGTTCTGTTCAACCTAGGCTTCACGCTAGGGCGTTGCTCCACCAGATCGAATAGTTAGTGCCTTAGAAGTCAACGCCAGAAGCATAAAATACAATATAAATACAACAGCTTTTCCAACGTACAAAACGAATAATTGCAACCAGTATGAAAGTTATGGTCATTTCTACGTTGCGGGCAACCTAGGCTTCACTCTATGGCGTTCTCCCACTACATCGAATAGCAACGGCCTCAGAAGTCAATGCCTGAAGCATAAAATACAATAAAAATACAACAGTCGTTCCGTCCTATAACAGGGATAATTGCAACCCGTGTGAAAGTAATGGTCATTTGTACGTTCGAGGCAACGTAGGCTTCACGCTAGGGCGTTGATCCAACAGATTGAATAGTTAGGGCCTTAGCAGTCAACGCCCGAAGCATAAAATACAATATAAATACAACAGTTTTTCCATCATATAACAGGAATAATTGCAACCAGTTTGAAAGTGATGGTCATTTCTACGTTCCGGGCAACCTAGGCATCACTCTAGAGCGTTGTTCCACCAGATCGAATAGTTAGGGCCTAAGAAGTGAACGCCAGCAGCATAAAATACAATATAAATACAACAGTTCTTCCATCATATAAAACGAATAATTGCAACCAGTTTGAAAGTGATGGTCATTTCTACGTTCCGGGCAACCTAGGCTTCACTCTAGGGCGTTGCTCCACCAGATCGAATAGTTAGGGCCTTAGAAGTCAACGCCAGAATCATAAAATACAATGAAGATGCAACAGCTTTTCGATCGTATCAAACGAATAATAGCAACCAGTATGAAAGTTATGGTCATTTCTACGTTCCGGGCAACCCAGGCTTCACTCTATGGCGTTCTTCCACCACATCGAATAGGTACGGCCTCAGAAGTCAACGCCTGAAGCATAAAATACAATAAAAATACAACAGTCTTTCCATCCTATAACAGGAATAATTGCAACCAGTTTGAAAGTGATGGTCATTTCTACGTTCCGGGGAACCTAGGCTTCACTCTAGGGCGTTGCTCCACCAGATCGAATAGTTAGTGCCTTAGAAGTCAACGCCAGAAGCATAAAATACAATATAAACACAACAGTTTTTCTATCGTATAAAACGAATAATTGCTACCAGTATGGAAGTGATGGTCATTTCTACGTTCCGGGCTACCTAGGCCTCACTCTAGGGCGTTGTTCCACCAGGTTGAATAGTTAGGGCCTAAGAAAACAAAGCCAGAAGCATAAAATACAATATAAATATAACAGTTTTTCCATCGTATAAAACGAATAATTTCAACCAGTGTGAATGTTATGGTCATTTATACATTCGGAGCAACCTACGCTTCACTCTAGGGCGTTGATCCACCAGATAGAATAGTTAGGAACTTAGAAGTCAACGCCAGAAGCATAAAATTCAATAAAGATGCAACAGTTTTTCCATCGTATAGCAGGAATAACTGCAAACAGTGTGAAAGTACTGGTCATTTCCACGTTCCGGGTAACCTAGGCTTCACTCTAGGGCGTTGCTGCACCAGATCAAACAGTTAGCTCCTTAGAAGTCAACGCCCGAAGCATAAAATACAAAATAAATAGAACAGCTTTTCCATTGTATAAATCGAATAATAGAAACCAGTGTGAAAGTTATGGTCATTTCTACATTCCGGCAACCTAGGCTTCACCCCAGGGCGTTGTTCCACCAGATCGAATAGTTAGGGCCTAAGAAGTGAACGCCAGAAGCATAAAATACAATATAAATACAACAGTTTTTCTATCATATAAAACGAGTAAATGCAACCAGTATGAAAGTTGTGGTCATTTCTACTTTCCGGGCAACCTGCGCTACACCCGAGGGCGTTGCTCCAACAGATTGAATAGTTAGGGCCTGAGAAGTCAATGCCCGAAACATAAAACGCAATAAAAATACAACAGTTTTTCCACCGTATAAAAGGATTAATTGCAACCAGTTTGAAAGTGATGGTCATTTTCTACGTTCCGGGCAACCTAGGTTTCACTCTAGGGCGTTGCTCCACCAGATCGAATAGTTAGGGCCTTAGAAGTCAACGCCAGAATCATAAAATACAATATAATTACAACAGTTTTTCCATCATATAACAGGAATAATTGCAACCAGTTTGAAAGTGATGGTCATTTCTACGTTCTGTTCAACCTAGGCTTCACGCTAGGGTGTTGCTCCACCAGATCGAATAGTTAGTGCCTTAGAAGTCAACGCCAGAAGCATAAAATACAATATAAATACAACAGTTTTTCCAACGTACAAAACGAATAATTGCAACCAGTATGAAAGTTATGGTCATTTCTACGATCCGGGCAACCTGTGCTTCACCCTAGGGCGTTGCTCCAACAGATTGAGGAGTCAGGGCCTTAGAAGTCAACGCCCGAAGCATAGAATGCAATAAAAATACAATAGTTTTTCCATCGTACAACAGGAATAATTGCAACCAGTGTGAAAGTGATGGTCACTTCTACGTTCCGGGCAACCTAGGCTTCACTCTAGGTTGTGGCTCCACCAGATCGAATACATACGGACTTAGAATTCAACGCCAGAAGATTAAAATACAATATAAGTACAACAGTTTTTCCATTGTATAAAATGAATGATTGCAAACAGTGTGAAAGCAATGGTCATTTCTACGTTCCGGGCAGCCTAGGCTGCACTCTAGGGCATTGCTCCACCAAATCGAATAGCTACGACCTTAGAAGTCAAAGCCAGAAGCAGAAAATACAATAAAAATGGATCAGTTTTTCCATCGTATAGCATGACTAATTGCAACCAGTGCGAAAGTAATGACCATTTCGACGTTTCGGGCATCCTAGACTTAACTCTGAGGCTTTGCTCCACCAGATCGAATAGTTAGGGCCTTAGAAGTCAACGCCAGAAGCATAAAATACAATAAAGATGCAAAAGTTTTTCCATCGTATAACAGGAATAATTGCAACCAGTGTGAAGGGAATGGTATGTTCTACGTTCCGAGCAACCTAGGCTTCACTCTAGGGCGGTGCTCCACCAGATGAAATAGCTAGGCCCTTAGAAGTCGAAGCCAGAAGCATAAAATACAATAAGAGTACAACAGTTTTTCCATCGTATAAAAAGAATAATTGCAACCAGTGTGAATGTAATGGTCATTACTACGTTTCGGGCAACATACGCTTCACACTTGGACGCTGCGCCCGAGATCGAATAGCTAGGATCTTAGAAGTCAATGCCAGAAGCATAAAATACAATAAAAATACAGCAGTTTTTCCATCGCATAGCATGAATAATTGCAACCAGTGTGAAAGTAATGGTCATTTCTACGTTTCGGGCAGCCTAGGCATCACTTTAGGCCGTTGCTCCGCCAGATCGAATAGTTAGGGCGTAAGAAGTCAACGCCGGAAGCATAAAGTGCAATATAAATACAACAGCTTTTCCATCGTATAAAACGACTAATTGCAACCAGTGTGAAAGTTATGGCCATTTCTACGTTCGGGCAACCTAGACTTCACTCTAGGGCGTTGCTCCACCAGATCGAATAGTTAGGACCCAAGAAGTCAACTCCAGAAGCATAAAATACAATATAAATACAACAGTTTTTCCATCGCATAAGGCGAATAATTGCAACCAGTGTGAAAGTTATGGTCATTTCTACGTTCCGTGCAACCTAGGCTTCACTCTAGTGCGTTGTGCCACCAGATCGAATAGCTAGGGCCTAAGTAGTCAACGACAGAAGCATAAAATACTATAAAAATACAACAGTCCTTCAATCGTATAACAGGAATAAATGCAACCAGTGTGAAAGTAATGGTCATTTCTACGTCCCGGGCAACGTAGGTTTCGCTCTAGGGTGTTGCTCCACCAGATCCAATAGCTAGGGACTTAGACGTCAGCGCCAGAAGCATAAAATATAATAAAAATACAACAGTTGTTCCATCGTATAACAGGAATAATTGCAACCCGTGTGAAAGTAATGGGCACTTCTACGTTCCGTGCCATCTAGGATTCGCACTAGGGCGTTGCACCACCAGGTCGAATAGCTAGGGCCTTAGAAAACAACTCCAGACGCATAAGATACAGTAAAAATACAACAGTTTTTCCATCGTATAAAAAGAATAATTGCAACCAGTGTGAAAGTAATGGTCATTCCTACGCTTCGGGCAACATACGCTTCACTCTTGGATGTTGCCCCACGAGATCGAATAGCTATTACCTTACAAGTCAACGCCTGAAACATAAAATACAATAAAAATACAACAGTCCTTCCATCGTATAACAAGTGTGATTGCAACCAGTGTGAGAGTACTGGCCATTTCTACGTTCCGTGCAACCTAGGCTTCACTCTGGGGCGTTGGTCCACCAGATCGAATTGTTTGGACCTAAGGAGTCAACGCCAAGAAGCATAAAATACTATAAAAATACTACAGTCCTTCCATCGTATAACAGGAATAATTGCAACCAGTGTGAATGTTATGGTCATTTCTACGTTCCGGGCAACCTACGTTTCACTCTATGGCGTTGCTCCATCAGATCGAATAGTTAGGGCCTAAGAAGTCAACGCCAGAAGCATGAAATACAATATAAATACAACAGCTTTTCCATCGTATAAAATGAATAATTGCAAACAATGTGAAAGTAATGGTCATAACAGGAATAATTACAACCAGTGTGAATGTAATGGTCATTTCTACGTTCCGGGCAACCTACGTTTCACTCTATGGCGTTGCTACACCAGATCGAATAGTTAGGGCCTAAGAAGTCAACGCCAGAAGCATCAAATACAAAATAAATACAACAGTTCTTCCATTGTATAAAACGAATAATTGCAACCAGTGTGAAAGTAATGCTCATTTCTACGTCCAGGGTAACCTAGGCTTCACCCTAGGGCGTTGTTCCATCAGATGGTATAGTTAGGGCCTAAGAAGTCAACGCCAGAAGCATAAAATACGATATAAATACAACAGCTTTTCCATCGTATAACAGGAATAATTGCAACCAGTGTGAAGGTGATGGTCATTTCCACGTTCCGGGCAACCTAGGCTTCTCTCTAGGGTGTTGCTCCACCAGATCGAATAGTTAGGGCCTAAGAAGTCAACTCCAGAAGCATAAAATACGATATAAATACAACAGCTTTTCCATCGTATAAAACGTATAATTGCAGCCAATGCGAAAGTAATGATCATTTCGGCGTTTCGGGCATCCTAGACTTAACTCTGAGGCGTTGCTCCACCAGATCGAAGAGTTAGGGCCTTAGAAGTGAACGTCAGAAGCATAAAATACAATACAAATACAACAGTTTTTCCATCGTATAAAACGAATAATGGCAACCAGTATGAAAGTTATGGTCATTTCTACGTTCCGGGCAACCTAGGCGTAAGTCTAGGGCGTTGCTCCACCACATCTTATAACTACGGCCTTAGAAGTCAACGCCAGGAGCATAAAATAGAATATAAATACAACAGCTTTGCCATCGTATAAAATGAATAATTGCAAACAGTGTGAAAGTAATGTTCATTTCTACGTTCCGAGCAACCTAGACCTCACTCTAGAGCGTTGCTCCACCAGATCGAAGAGTTGGGGCCTTAGATGTCAACGCCAGAAGCATAAAACACGATAAAGGTGCATCAGCTTTTCCATCGTATAAAACGAATAATTGCAACCAGTGTGAAGGTTATGGTCATTTCTACATTCCGAGCAACCCAGGCTTCACTCTAGGGCGTTGCTCCACTAGATCGAATAGATAGGACCTTAGAACTCAACGCCAGAAACATAAAATACAATAAAAATAGAACAGTTTTTCCATCGTATAACTGGAATGATTGCAGCCAGTGTGAAAGTGATGGTCATTCCTACGTTCCGAGCAACATAGGCTTCACTCTAGGGCGTTGCTCCACGAGATCGAATACTTAGGCACTTAGAATTCAACGCCAGAAGCGTTATTTTTATAATTATTTATTATAATTATTCGTTTTATACAATGGAAAGACTGTTCTGTTTATTTTGTATTTTATGCTTCGGGCTTTGACTTCTAAGGCCCTACCTGTTCGATCTGGTGGAGGAACACCCTAGACTCAAGCCTAGGTTGCCCGGATCGTAGAAATGACCATAACTTTCACACTGGTTGCTATTATTCGTTTTATACGATGGAAAAACTGTTGTGTTTATATTGTATGTTATTCTTCTGGCGTTGACTTCTAAGGCCCTAACTATTCAATCTGGTGGAACAACGCCCTAGAGTGAAACCTCGGTTGCCCGGAACGTAGAAATGACCATAACTTTCACACTGGATGCAATTATTCGTTTTATACGATGGAGAAGCTGTTGTATTTATATCGCATTTTATTCTTCTGGCGTTGACTTCTTAGGCCCTAAATATTTGATCTGGTGGGGCAACGCCCTCGAGTGAAGCATAGGCTGCCCGGAACGTAGAAATGACCATTACCTTCACAGTAGATGCAATTATTCCTGTTATACGATGGAAAAACTGTGGTATTTTTGTTGCACTTAATGCTTCTGGCGTTGACTTCCAAGGCCCTATCTATTCCATCTGGTGGAGCAATGGCTCAGAGTAAAGCCTAGGTAGCCCGGAACGTAGAAGTGACTATCACGTTCACACTGGTTGCAATTATTCGTGTTGTACGATGGAAAAACTGATGTATTTTTGTTGTATTTTATGCGTCTGGCGTTGACTTCTAATGGGCTAGCTATTCGATCTGGAGGAGCAACGCCCTAGTGTGAAGCATAGGTTGCCCGGAACGTAGAAATGACCATCACTTTCACACTCGTTGCAATCATACGTTTTATACGTTGGAAAAACGGTTGTGTTTATATTGCATTTTATGCTCCTGGCGTTGACTTCTAAGGCCCTAACCTTAGGATCTGGTGGAGCAAGGCCCTAGAGTGAAGCCTAGGTTGCCTGGAACGTAGAAATGACCATTACCTTCACGCTTGCTGCAATTATTCCTGTTATGCGATGGAAAACTGTTGTATTTTTATTGTATTTTATGCTTCGAGCGTTGACTTCTAAGGCCCTAACTATTCGATCTGATGGAGCAACACACTAGGGTGAAGCCTAGGTTGCGCGGATCGTAGAAATGACCATAACGTTCATACTTGTTGCAATTATTCGTTTCATACGTTGAAAAAACTGTTGTATTTATATTGTATTTTATGCTTCTGGCGTTGACTTCTCAGGCCCTAACTGATCGATATGGTGGAACAACGCCCTAGAGTGACACCTGGGTTGCCCGGATCGTTGAAATGACCATCACTTTCACACTGGTTGCTATTGTTCCTGATATACGATGGAAAATCTGTTGTATCTTTATTGTATTTTATGCTTCGGGCATTGACTTCTATGGCCCTACCTATTCGAACTGGTGGAACAACGCCCTAGGGTCAAGCCTAGGTTTCACGGAACGTAGATATGACCATTACCTTCACACTGGTTTCAATTATTCCTGTTATACGATGGAAAAACTGTTGTACCTTTATTGTATTTTATGCTTCGGGTGCTGACTTCTAAGGCCATAAATATTCGATGTGGTGGAGCAACGCCCTAGAGTGAAACCTAGGTTGCCTGAAACGTAGAAATGTCCGTTACTTTCTCACTGGTTGCAATTATTCATTCTATACGATTGAAAAACTGTTGCATATTTACTGTATTTTATGCTTCTGGCGTTGACTTCTTAGGTCCTAGCTATTCGATCTCGTGGGGCAACGCCCTAGAGTGAAACCTAGGTTGCCCGGAACGTAGAAATGACCATTACTTTCACACTGTTTGCAAATATACATTATATACGATGGAAAAGCTGTTGCATTTATATTGTATTTTATGCTTCTGGTGCTGACCTCTTAGGCCCTAACTATTGGATGTGGTGGAGTAACGCCCTAGAATGAAGCGTAGGTTGCCCGGAACGTAGAAAGGACCATAACGTTCACACTGGTTGCAATTATTCGTTTTATACTATGGAAAGGCTGTTGTATTTATTTTGTATTTTATGATTCTGGCGTTGACTTCTTAGGCCCTAACTATTCGATCTGGTGGAGCAATGCCTCAGAGTTAAGTCTAGGATCCCCGAAACGACGAAATGATCATTAATTTCACACTGGTTGCAATTATTCATGCTATGCGAAGGAAAAACATTTGCATTTTTATTGTAATTTCTGCTTCCGGATTTGACTACTATGGCCGTAGCTATTCGATGTGGTGGAGCAACGAGCTAGAGTGAAGCCTAGGTTACCCGGAACGTAGAAATGACCAGTACTTTCACATTGGTTGTTGTTACTCCTGTTATACGGTGGAAAAACTGTTGCATTTTTATTGTATTTTATGCTTCCGGCGTTGAATTCTAGGTCCCTAGCTATTCGATCTGGTGTAGCAACGCCCTAGAGTGAAGCCTAGGTTGCCCGGAACGTAGAAACTACCATTACTTTCACACTGTTTGCAAATATACATTATATACGATGAAAAAGGTGTTGTATTTATATTGTGTTTTATGCTTCTGGCGTTGACTTCTTAGGCCCTAACTATTCGATCTGGTGGAGCAATGCCTCAGAGTTAAGTCTAAGATGCCCGAAACGTCGAAATGACCACTACCTTCACGCTTGTTGCAATTATTCCTGTTATACGATGGAAAAACTGTTGCGTTTTTATTGTACTTTATGCTTCTGGCGTTGACGTCTAAGGCCGTAGCTATTCGATGTGGTGGAGCAACGACCTAGAGTGAAGCGTAGGTTGCCCGGAACGTAGAAATGACCATAACTTTCACACTGGATGCAATTATTCATTTTATACGATGGAAAAGCTGCTGTATCTATATTGTATTTTATGCTTCTCGCGTTGACTTCTTAGGCCCTAACTATTCGATCTGGTGGAGCAACGCCCTAGAGTGGAGCCTAGGTTGCCGGAACGTAGAAAGGACCATTACTTTCACGCTGTATGCAATTAATTATTTTAAACGATGGAAAAGCTGCTGTATTCATATTGTCTTTTATTCTCCTGGCGTTGACTTCTTAGGCCCTAGCTATTCGATCTGGTGGAGCAATGGCTCAGAGTAAAGCCTAGGTAGCCCGGGACGTAGAAGTGACTATCACTTTCACACTGGTTGCAATTATTCCAGATGTGCGATGGAAAAACTGTTGTATTTTTATTGTATTTTATGCTTCTGGCGTTGACTTCTAGTGGGCTAGCTATTCGATCTGCAGGAGCAACGCCCTAGTGTGAAGCATAGGTTGCCCGGAACGTAGAAATGACCAGTACTTTCACACTTGTTGCAATTATTCCTGTTATACGATGGAAAAGCTGTTGTATTTTTATTGTATTTTATGCGTCTGGCGTTGACTTCTAATGGGCTAGCTATTCGATCTGGAGAAGCAACGCCCTAGTGTGAAGCATAGGTTGCCCGGAACGTAGAAATGACCATCACTTTCACACTCGTTGCAATTATTCATTTTATACGATGGAAAAACTGTTGTATTTTTATTGTATTTTATCCTTCTGGCGTTGACTTCTTAGTCCGTAGCAATTCGATCTGGAGGAGCAACGGCCTAGGGTCAAGCCTAGGTTGCCCGGAACGTTGAAGTGACCATGACTTTCACACTGGTTGCTATTAGTCGTTTTATACGATGGAAAAACTGTTATATTTATTTTGTATTTTATGCTTCGGGCGTTGACTTCTAAGACCCTAACTGTTTGATGTGGTGGAGCAACGCCCTAGAGTGAAGCCTAGGTTGCCCGGAACGTAGAAATGACGATAACTTTCACACTGGTTGTTATTATTCGTTATATACGATGGAAAAACTGTTATATTTATATTGTATTTTATGCTTCTGTCGTTGACTTCTTAGGCCCTAGCTATTGGATCTGGTGGAACAACGCCCTAGAGTGAAGCCTAGGTAGCCTGGAACGTAGAAATGACCATCACTTTCACACGGGTTGCAATTATTCCTGTTATAGGATGGAAAAACTGTTGTATTTTTATTGTATTTTACGCTTCAGGCGTTGTCGTCTGAGGCCATAGCTATTCGATGTGGTGGACCAACGCCCTAGGTTGACTCCTAGGTTGCCCGGAACGTAGAAATGACCATAACTTTCACACTGGTTGCAATTATTCATGCTATGCGAAGGAAAAACATTTGCATTTTTATTGTAATTTCTGCTTCCGGATTTGACTACTATGGCCGTAGCTATTCGATGTGGTGGAGCAACGAGCTAGAGTGAAGCCTAGGTTACCCGGAACGTAGAAATGACCAGTACTTTCACATTGGTTGTTGTTACTCCTGTTATACGGTGGAAAAACTGTTGCATTTTTATTGTATTTTATGCTTCTGGTGCTGACCTCTTAGGCCCTAACTATTGGATGTGGTGGAGTAACGCCCTAGAATGAAGCGTAGGTTGCCCGGAACGTAGAATGGACCATAACGTTCACACTGGTTGCAATTATTCGTTTTATACTATGGAAAGGCTGTTGTACTTATTTTGTATTTTATGCTTCTGGCGTTGACTTCTTAGGCACTAACTATTCGATCTGGTGGAGTAATGCCTCAGAGTTAAGTCTAGGATGCCCGAAACGACGAAATGATCATTAATTTCACACTGGTTGCAATTATTCATGCTATGCGAAGGAAAAACATTTGCATTTTTATTGTAATTTCTGCTTCCGGGTTTGACTACTATGGCCGTAGCTATTCGATGTGGTGGAGCAACGAGCTAGAGTGAAGCCTAGGTTACCCGGTACGTAGAAATGACCAGTACATTCACACTGGTTGTGGTTACTCCTGTTATACGGTGGAAAAACTGTTGCATTTTTATTGTATTTTATGCTTCCGGCGTTGAGTTCTAGGTCCCTAGCTATTCGATCTGGTGTAGCAACGCCCTAGAGTGAAGCCTAGGTTGCCCGGAACGTAGAAATGACCATTACTTTCACACTGTTTGCAAATATACATTATATAAGATGAAAAAGGTGTTGTATTTCTATTGTGTTTTATGCTTCTGGCGTTGACTTCTTAGGCCTTAACTATTCGATCTGGTGGAGCAATGCCTCAGAGTTAAGTCTAAGATGCCCGAAACGTCAAAATGACCACTACCTTCAGGCTTGTTGCAATTATTCCTGTTATACGATGAAAAAACTGTTGTATTTTTATTGTATTTTCTGCTTCTGGCTTTGACTTCTAAGGTCCTAGCTATTCGATCTGGTGGGGCCATGTCCAAGAGTGAAACCTATGTTGCCCCGAACATAGAAATGAACATAACTTTCACATTGGCTGCAATTATTCGTTTTATACGATGGAAAAACTGTTGCATGTATTTTGTATTTGGTGCTTCTGGCGTTGACTTCTTAGGCCCTAACTATTCGATCTGGTTGGCCAGCGCCCTAGAGTGAAGCCTAGGTTGCCCGGAGCGCACTAATGACTATTACCTCCACACTGTTTGCAATTATTCCTGTTATACGATGGAAAAACTGTTGTATTTTTATTGTATTTTATGCGTCTGGCGTTGACTTCTTAGGCCCTAAATATTCGATCTGGTGGAGCAACGCCCTCGAGTGAAGCATAGGCTGCCCGGAACGTAGAAATGACCATTACCTTCAGAGTAGATACAATTATTCCTGTTATACGATGGAAAAGACTGTGGCATTTTTGTCGCACTCAATGCTTCTGGCGTTGACTTCTAAGGCCCTATCTATTCGATCTGGTGGAGCAATGCCTCAGAGTTAAATCCAGGATGCCCGGAACGTAGAAATGTCCTTCACTTTCACGCTGGTTGCCATTATTCGTTTTATACGATGGAAAATCTCTTGTATCTTTATTGTATTTTATGCTTCGGGTGTTGACTTCTATGGCCCTACATATTCGATCTGGTGGACCAACGCCCTACAGTGAAGCCCAGGTTGCCCTGAACGTAGATATGACCATGACATAAACACTGGTTGCAATTATTCGTTTTATACGATGGAAAAGCTGTTGTATTTATTTTGTACTTCATGCTTCTGGCGTTGACTCCGTAGACCCTGACTCTTCGATCTGGTGGAACAACGCCCTAGAGTGAAGCCTAGGTTGCCCGGAACGTAGAAAAGACCATCACATTCACACTGGTTGCAATTATTCCTGTTATACGATGGAAAAACTGTTGTATTTTGTTTGTACTTTATGCTTCCGGCGTTGATTTCTAAGGGCGTAGCTGTTCGATCTGGTGGAGCAACGCCCTAGAGTCAAGCCTAGGTTGCCCGGAACGTAGAAATGACCAGTACCTTCACACTGTTTGCAGTTATTCCTGTTATACGATGGAAAACCTGCTGTATTTATATTGTATTTTATGTTCCTGGCGTTGACTTCTTAAGCCCTAACTGTCCAATCTGGTGCAGCAACGCCCTAGAGTGAAGCCTAGGCTGTCCGGAACGTAGAAATGACCATATCTTTCACACTGGTTGCTATTATTCGTTTTATACGATGGAAAAACTGTTGTATTTATATTGTATTTTATGCTTCTGGCGTTGACTTCTTAGGCCCTAACTATTTGTTCTGGTGCCACAACGCCCTAGAGTTAAGCCTAGGTTGACCGAAAGGTAGAAATGACCATCACATTCACACAGGTTGCAATTACTCCTGTTATACGATGGCAAAACAGTTGTATCTTTGTTGTATTCTATGCTTCGGGCATTGACTTCTTCGCCCTACCTATTCGATCTGGTGGAGCAACGCCCTGGAGTGAAGCCTAGGTTGCCCGGAACGAAGAAATGACCATCTATTTCACACTGGTTGCAATTATTCCTTTTATACGGTGTAAAAAATGTTGTATTTTTATTGTATTTTATGCTTCGGGCGTTGACTACTAAGGCCCAAACTGTTCGCTCTGGTGGAGCAACGCCCTAGGGTGAAGCCTAGGTTGCCTGGAACGTAGAAATGACCATTACCTTCACGCTTGCTGCAATTATTCCTGTTATGCGATGGAAAACTGTTGTATTTTTATTGTATTTTATGCTTCGAGCGTTGACTTCTAAGGCCCTAACTATTCGATCTGATGGAGCAACACACTAGGGTGAAGCCTAGGTTGCGCGGATCGTAGAAATGACCATAACGTTCATACTTGTTGCAATTATTCGTTTCATACGTTGAAAAAACTGTTGTATTTATATTGTATTTTATGCTTCTGGCGTTGACTTCTCAGGCCCTAACTGATCGATATGGTGGAACAACGCCCTAGAGTGACACCTGGGTTGCCCGGATCGTTGAAATGACCATCACTTTCACACTGGTTGCTATTGTTCCTGATATACGATGGAAAATCTGTTGTATCTTTATTGTATTTTATGCTTCGGGCATTGACTTCTATGGCCCTACCTATTCGAACTGGTGGAACAACGCCCTAGGGTCAAGCCTAGGTTTCA